>NC_052019.1:468092-537448 GCF_015832195.1 Motacilla alba alba
ATAAATGTTCTGGACCCCTTATAGAGAATCACAGAATCATCAAGGTGGAAAAGAGCCCCAGGATCATCCACCCTCCCAAGGAAACATCCCCATGCCCACTAAACCATCTGACAGGGGGTCAGACCCTCTCGTTTCTCAACCCCCCCCAGGCATGGTGACTCCCCTCTGCCTGGGAGCCCATCCAAGGCCTGGCCACTCTCCCAGCAGGGGAGATTTCCTGCTGTCCATCCTGACCCTCCTTGGTGCAGCTTGAGGCTGACTCCCCGGTCCTGCCACCAGCCCCTCCTTGCCCTGCTGCCCCTGCACCCCCTCCTTGCCCTGCACCCCCTCCTTGCCCTGCTCCCCCTGCAGCTGTGGCTCTCCTGAGCAGTTTTCCCCCAGCAGTGAGGGGCAGCAGCACTGCCAGCAGCTCTCCCCGCCGCTCCAGCAGGGATCCAGGATGGATGCACGGGGCACACGGGGAGATTAAAAGCAGAGGCTCCAAGTCAGAGACGTTTTAAAAATGTGTGTGCTCAAGTAAAGGACTTTTTAATGTTTTAATAACAAATATTACAAGATATTTTTCTCCATGCCCAGTGCCTGCTGAGCCATCATGCTGAGCCTGTATTTATGGCACTGTAAAGCACAATGAAGGCGGCAGCACTAGGAATACTAATAGCCTCCAGTTTATTACACTAAGGCTGAGTGCTTCATTTTAATTGCATGGAAACATTTAATTTGTTAGATGAGGTGTCATGTAGTTTTCCTCAGGCACCAGTAACTCATATCCACACTGGGACAATCGAACAATCTAAGGGAGGCTTTAAAAATAAATGGATTTTACTATTTCTTACCTTGTTGGGGTGTGCGGGTGGCCAGACTCTTGGACCTTGTAGAGTTAAAATGTTTTTGACTCTTTTGTAGGACTCGGTTGGGGTAGCCCAGCCCAAAGCATTTGGTGTCCCCATCTCTCCACGTGGCCTGAGGATATTCCTGCCTGTCCCTGGTGCCTGAACCTGCAGCTGTGAGCAGCCAGGGACCCTTGGCTGCAGCCAGGGAGAGACATTTTGGGGAGGGAGGGAAGGGTGGAATTCAGAGCACAGCTGCTGAGTGGGCTGGAGCCCTGTGTGCTGGCTCTGGCTGGGGTGGGGGGCGTTTTCTCCCCAGGGCTGGCTGTGGGGCTGTGTCTGGGTTTTGCTGACTGGGGTTTGTGGTGCTGCTGAGCTCCCCCAGGGCCGAGGCCTTTCCTGCCCCTGGGGGCCACTCTGGGGAGGGGACACGGCCATGACAGGGGGCCCTGACTGACCCAGGGGCTATTCCAGACCTTGTGACATCATTGTCAGCATATAAAGAGGGGGGAAGGAGGAGGGGAGCCATTTGGAGTGATGGGGTTTGTGCCCCCAGGTGACAGCCCCGTGGGAAGGGCCCTGCTCTCCTATAGGTGCTGAACAGCTGCCATTGGGAAGGGGGGACTTAATTCCTTGGTTTTCTTTGCCTGCGTGTGTGCTTTTTGCTCTCCCTGTTAAAAAACAGGCTTTATCTCAGCACCCCAGTTCTTCAGCTTTTACCCTCCTGATCCTCCTGGTCCCCGGTGGGGAGTGAGGCAGGGGCTGTGAGGGACTGGGGCTGCTGGCTCACACCTGCACGCCCTGCCCTGCCTCCCCTCAGCCTGCCCAGCGCTGTTCGGAGCAGTTGTTGTGGCAGATGTAAGGAGGGAAAGGGAAAGGAAACCCAGCTGAGCAGGAATGGGTTTCACAGAATCAGGGAATCATGGAATGGGTTGGGAGGGACCTCAAATCCCACCCAGTGCCATCCCATCCATGGCAGGGACACGTCCCACTGTCCCAGGCTGCTCCAAGCCCTGTCCAACCTGGCCTGGGACACTTCAGGGATGCGGGGGCAGCCACAGCTGCTCTGGGCAGCAGAGGAACAGTGACATTAAAGGGCAGAGCTCAGTTAATGCTCTGAAGTGACACCAGACCGGGACGTGTCAGAAAAATGGACATTTTATTAAAAGAATCCATTCAAGAAATAAAGAGGAGGGTTGCCAGTGCGTGCCATGTGGCAAAGGGGCAGAGGAAAATGAAGGTTGTTTGGAACGAGCTTATCAAAGTAAGGACAGCAGCTGCTTTCCTCTGCACACACACACGTGCTCAGGCAGGGATGATGAACGTGGAGGAGTGCCTGAGTCAGCAGAGCCTCACTTGAGCTGTGTTAGGGCTGCACCTCAGCCTGGGCTTCATCCTCACTGCTGGTGCCACATGCTCGGGCAGCGCTGTTAAAGAGCCTCCTAATGGAGGGGGAAAGGGATGGCTCAGTGCACACAGAGGTAAGGCTGCAAAGCCCCTGGTAAATACCTTATCACTGCAGGTTTGCAGGGAGATAGGAGCTATCTCCGATATGCTGCAGCTCAGCTCCCACTTTATGGGCTCAGTGCTGTCATGTCCGTGCCATGGAAGAATAATTCTCCCAGCAGGAATTACTGGGGAAGAGGAATATTATGCAGAAGAGGAGACTCTGCTGTCCTTAATATCCACATTATGGCCTTTGAGGCAGCGAGGAGCTGCCATGGCAATGAGCAAACTGAGCAGTGGCACACACGGGGGGCAGCCATGTGTTAGTGACAAATGTCCTGGCCAAGTCCCACCATTTCCAGTTTCTTTGGGCCTTTGGAAAGCCAGGATTGGGAGGGTGGGCAGGCCTGGCACAGGTGCCCAGAGCAGCTGGGGCTGCTCCTGGATCCCTGGCAGTGCCCAAGGCCAGGCTGGACACTGGGGCTGGAGCAGCCTGGGACAGTGGGACAGTCCCTGCCATGGCAGGGTGGCACTGGGTGGGCTTTGAGGTCCCTTCCAACCCAAACCATTCCATGACTCTGTGAGGACTTGCCCATCACAAAAACCACGAGGCTGTGCTGTAAAAACAGGGGATGCATGACAAATTCTCATCCTGTGCTCACATTGCCTCGAAAGAGGAGACTCACTGGGAGGGGTGAGGGTTGATCTCCTGAGGATGGATTTTTGCACCACCAAAGGCGTTGCAGTAAGAGCTGAGAAAGCTGAGAAGGGCTTTTCCATCAGCAGCTGCTGGAACAAACCTCTTCAGAAGTGTCAGTGACTGTTTTTGAGTGTGCATTTTCTGGGGATGCTCCTGGCTGCAGAATCCAGAGCTGCACAAAGTGGCTGCCCCCAGCCAGCACCCAGGCTGGCCCAGGGCTGGGGTTCGGGTTTGATTTGGGAGGCCAAAAGAGGCCCTGCATGTGGATGGCTGTGGGATCCCAGGCACTGCTCCCACACCAGGAGCAACAGCTCACTTTGACCTGTTGTCCTAGTTTAGGGCAAATTTGGGAGAAAACCTGCAAAAGGAGGCCCCTCCAGAAAGCAAACCCACACAGCCCCTCCCTCCAACCGGTTTGGGAAGGATTCCTCGGAGAGAAGTGGAAAGAACCTCTTTATTTAACAGGCACAGCACCCCCCAGCACACAGAATGAACAATACCAGATGATAACACTCCTTCACCGCTCTGGAAAGGATGACAAATTCAGAAAGTCTCTCTTGGGGGGTGGTTGCTCTGTTGTCAGTCCCTCCGGCGCTGGGGATGGCTGCTACAAGCCACGAGGTGCAAGCTCTCGGTGTTTCCAGGTCCCAGTCCAGAGCAGGTTCGAGTAGTTCCAAAAAGGGGAGGAAAGAAAAAGGGAAAAAGAAAAAAAAAAAAAAAGAAAAAGGAAAAAAAAAACAGTCCAGGGAAAAAAAAATTGGACTGCTTAGCTAAACTAGCTAATGAGCAGAAGCAAAAGCAAAAGCAAGAGCGAAGCAGGAGCAAGCAGAAGCCAGAGCAAGAGCAAAGCACAAAGCCCAGCAAAAAGCAAAAGCCACACCATGTACACCCTGTCTCTGTGTCCCGCCAGCCGTGGGGGAGCGGGCTGATAACAAAACCCAAAACAAAACATTCACTCTTCAGAGCCAGTCTTGAAGGCACAGAACATAATATCCAGCATAAACAGAACACACAAATGGGGATACAAGCATCATAACGTCACCCTAGGACACCTGTGCACAGATTCTGGGAACTCCGACTCCAATTTTGGAATTGCTCCAGAACCACAATTTAAGTTTCTCTTCTGACTCGAAGCATGGCTTTTATGATGCCTCCTCTCTGCACTGCTGGCTGAGGATCTGTCCCCCTGTCCCGCAGTGACCTGAGCACAGGAGCTCCTGCAGGCACCAGGAATTCCTCTGTACTGCCCAAGCAGGCCTGGCCATGGGAAGGAAGGAGCTGGCAGCCCAGGGGCACCAGGGATGGCACTGAAGGCAGCCTGGAGTGCACTGTCCCACTTACCTCTCCTGCAGGCCACGATTCCCAATCCTCAGCTCTGTCCCTGCTTTCAGACCCCTGAAAGTAACAGAAAGGCCAAGAACATTCACAAGGTCATCACTGAATAATTGTGAATCATCAGCAACCCTGGGAAAATCACAGGTCACTGGCAGGGAACTGAGGAGCAGAAAGAGACAAAAAAAAAGTTGGAATTAATTATTTCCCAGACATTTATCACTACTTTAGTGTTGCTAAAACGAATATCAGGTGATGAATTATTGTTCATGAACAGCACAGAAAAATCTCAGTAGCCAACTGTTTTTAATTTCTATACCTATAGAAAGCTGTGACTCTGAGCAATGACACACTAAATCCTTCACTGCTGCCAAAGAAACGTGTTCCTTCTCCCCACTCGTGTTCCTGCTGTCCAGCTGCAGCTCCTGGGCTCTCTGGGATCAGATCTGGCTCCTCAGCTCAGCAGAAATCAGCAATTTTCTGATCTCCACAGATGAGAGAACTTACGTGGCTTTCAGATGTTACATTTCCATCACGAAACAAAAGGATGCTTGGAGCAAGCACTGTGTCCTGTCACTGCTGCTGCCCCAGGCTGAGTTTTGACCAGGGCAGGGTGTTGGACTGGGGGGGTCATTGTGGGTGGGGTTCAGAGCAGGGCCCTCTCCCCCAGGCTCCTTGGACAGGAGGCTCCTTCAAGCTCCAGCTTCATCCCACAGCAGCCCCGAGGAACCCCTCAGGCTCCTGAGGGCGTGCAGTGGTGCCAGGACAGGGCACAGCATCCTCCTGTAATCCCAGCACAGCATCCTCTTGTAATCCCAGGAGAGTGGCACAGCATCCTGCTGTTATCCCAGCACAGGATCCTCCTGTTATCCCAGGAATGTGGCACAAGATCCTCCTGTTATCCCAGGAATGTGGCACAAGATCCTCCTGTTATCCCAGGAATGTGGCACAGGATCCTCCTGTTATCCCAGGAGTGTGGCACAGCATCCTCCTGTAATCCCAGCACAGCATCCTCCTGTTATCCCAGCACAGGATCCTCCTGTTATCCCTGGAGTGTGGCACAGGAACCTCCTGTAATCCCAGCACAGCATCCTCCTGTAATCCCAGGAGTGTGGCACAGCATCCTCCTATTATCCCAGCACAAGATCTCCCTGCTATCCCAGGGCTGTGGCAGTAGATCTCTGCCATCCCAGGGCTGTGGCAGCAGATCTCTGCCATCCCAGGGCTGTGGCAGCAGATCTCTGTCATCCCAGGGCTGTGGCTGTACATCTCTCTGTTATCCCAGAGCTGTGGCAGCAGATTTCCCTGCCATCCCAGGGCTGCGGCAGCAGATCTCTGCCATCCCAGGGCTGTGGCAGTAGATCTCTGCCATCCCAGGGCTGTGGCAGCAGATCTCCCTGCTATCCTGGGCATGTGGAGCAGGAGAAGACACACAAGGTGTTCTTGAGGAGCTGGAGTGCCAGGAAAGGGAGAATGGAATCCAATTGAGGGAGAGTAGATTTCAATTGGACACCGGGCAGGAATTGTTCCCTGTGAGGATGAGGCCCTGGCACAGGGTGCCCAGAGCAGCTGGGGCTGCCCCTGGATCCCTGGCAGTGCCCCAGGCCAGGCTGGACACTGGGGCTGGAGCAGCCTGGGACAGTGGGACAGTCCCTGCCATGGCAGGGGTGGCACTGGGTGGGATGTGAGGTCCCTCCTGAGCCAAACCATTCTGGGATTCGCTTTATGAATCTCACTATGGGCATCTAATTTCATAACTCTTGACCAAACTAATTTGTAGCTGTCCTCTTAGCAATAAATTAATGTATAATAGAAGAATAATTTGCCTCTTTATGCCAAAATCAGCATGTTCAGATGGGGGGGCGGGGAGGCTCTTTTTTCTGAGGCAAAGACAAAGGTGCTTTGTGCCTGATTTGAATTTCAGACAAACATTTAACAGATCACTTTGCTTTCCCAAACGCACAGTGCAGGCTCTAAGAGCAGCTAAATTGCTATAAATTAAAGTTAAATGTCAAAAAGGCAAAGATGTGCAGGAATGCAGGAGACAATCTCGGTGCAATTGGGGTTGTTACCGAGCTGCTTTTATCCACTTTGCTTGCATAGAGTTAAGTGCTCTTCCTGGAAAGGGGGACTTTTTTTTCTTTCTATTTTTAAGTAAGTCCCAACCCCCAGTTCCACCGAAATAGGATGTCATAATTTCTCATTTTCAAATATCATCAGGGAAAGAATTGTGATTGTCCACTCATTGTGCTCATCGTTTCAGTGGAGTTCTGCAGCCTGTTCTTGGTGAAATGCCATCCCTTGGCTCTAGCAGGTATCAACCTGCTCAGTAAAAGAGAAATTAAGATGCCATTTCTACCTGTACTGAGTCGTTGGCCTCTGTGGGAGGGGAGTAATGAAATCCCTGCTTCTTCTGGCACTTTAAAATAGAAAATATAAGGGGCAATGCAGTGTGAGCTCTGTGTGACAGATGAGAAAACAAGGATCAGTGTCCAACGGAAAGGAACGACTCCAGCAAGGCCAGGCTGCTCTGGGCCTCCCCGCTGTGCTCAGCTGTCCCCAGCCCAGCTCAGGATACTCTGTGTTTCTATTATTCTATGCCCCCGAATGGATCTCTGTGTTTATTAGTCCTCAGCAAGTCCCAGATGATTTAAATGATTTCTGACCACAAGATACAGGAAGCAGCACCCATGAGCCCTGGTTTTATCTAATATCTTGTATTTCTTCATTTTCAACGTAACAGAGACACCAAGAGCTGCAGTGCTGTGCCTCCCTCTGTACCCACACACCAGCAAGGAGCAGGATTTCTCCTTGGCAGGCAGCGAAACCCGTCATGCAGTAAAATGCTGTTTCTGACTGACATCCCAGCCACGCTGAGCTAGAAGAGTGAACCCTGGAGCAGCAGCGTGTCTTGAGAGCTGTCTGTGTCCCACAGCTTCCACCCAGCCAAGAGCCAGGCAGGAGGGTCTGGGGGCATTTCTGGGGGGCTCAGGAGCTCTCCTGGTGCAGGAGCCCTTGTTTCCTGGAGAGCAGACACGGGCAGTGCTGGAGGTACCGCCGTGGGTGCAGCCAGACAGAGGCAGTGGCAGCCCTGTGACAGTGACCCTGTCACTGCTCCTGAGCCTCTGTGCCACCTCCACAGCTGGGGCTCACACAGGGCAGCTTGGACAGTGGCAGCCCTGTGACAGTGACCCTGTCACTGCTGAGCCTCTGTGCCCCCTCCGCAGCTGGGGCTGGGGCTCACACAGGGCAGCTGGGGCAGTGGCAGCCCTGTGACAGTGACCCTGTCACTGCTCCTGAGCCTCTGTGCCACCTCCACAGCTGGGGCTGGGGCTCACACAGGGCAGCTGGGGCAGTGGCAGCCCTGTGACAGTGACCCTGTCACTGCTCCTGAGCCTCTGTGCCCCCTCCACAGCTGGGGCTCACACAGGGCAGCTTGGACAGTGGCAGCCCTGTGACAGTGACCCTTTCACTGCTCCTGAGCCTCTGTGCCACCTCCACAGCTGGGGCTGGGGCTCACACAGGGCAGTTTGGGCAGTGGCAGCCCTGTGGCAGTGACCCTGTCACTGCTGAGCCTCTGTGGCACCTCCGCAGCTGGGGCTCACACAGGGCAGCTGGGGCAGTGGCAGCCCTGTGACAGTGACCCTGTCACTGCTCCTGAGCCTCTGTGCCACCTCCGCAGCTGGGGCTGGGGCTCACACAGGGCTGCCTGCTTTGGGCAGGGTTGGAACCCCAGGAAGGACAAAAGCTGTGCACTGGAACCCTGGGGTGGGAGGTGTGCTCCTGGCTCTGGGACAAACCTTGGCTAGCAGCTCCCTGCCAGGGCTCAGGCTGGGAGGGTTCCTCCCAGAGTGAATCCTGGATCTCACACTTCGGGCTCTCATCTGATGGGTCTGTCCATGGAAATGTTTGGTGAGGGATGTGTTTATTTTTCCAGGCTGGATTCTAAGGAAATCTTTTGTAACTGAAATATCTGTGCTTGTCTGTCTTAGTCCACCTTCATAGCTTTTGGACCTGCTGACGAATCACAGAAAATTTTTCTGTCCCAAAGACCTTCACCTTCGACAGTGTTTATGAAGAAATGTACCTGCGTTAAACACACTCTGGTGCTGCCCCTGGTCTTCATCCTCTTTGTCCCCACCCTTCAGGGGTGCATGGACATCAGCAGGAGCCCAGGAGCCCCTCAGGCTGAGCAGTGCCAGCTCCCCCAGGACAGGGCAGAGCTGCCCCAGTCCCCTGGCCCTCTCTGTGGCTGCACAGCCTCTGCCAAGGAAGCAGCTTTGCCTCAGGTTCTCCCTTTGGCTGCACTTGCACATCCTTTGCCTCTGCTGTAAGGGTTTCAGTGAGCCCTTTGATGAGCCAAAAAGCCTCCTGTCCTCCCGAGGCAGCCAAGAACAAAGTGCTGCTCCCAAACCTCCCGTTCTCCCTGGATGTCTGTGCCATCCCAAAAGGAGGAGGGGACCTGCTGGGTTCCTTGGGCAATCCTAAACCTAAAGGCCCAACACGGCTCTCCAGAGGGACCAGGAGCTCCCTCTGCACCTCCCACGGGCTCATTTGCAGTGTTCAGGATCCCTGTTCCAACCCCAAATCGAACCCTTATAAAAAATCCCCTTGGAAGTAAACACCTTCCCTTGCCCTACTCCCTCTCCTTCTCCAGTGCCTCAGTTTCCCACCAGCACCTTCAGTCTCTGCTCAGGATGTGCCCCAAGCCCAGTCTGGAGATGTGTTTCAGAGCGCTGCCTCCAGGGCTGATGTTTTTCCTTCAGGAAAAGGTGGAGGTGGGAGTGTGGGGTTTTGGTTTTCCCACTGTGTGCCTCCATGTGCCCGGGGCTGGTCCAGCTCCCTGCACCAGCCCTGCCCAAGCTCTCTGCATCCCCAGGCACCTCAGACCTCCCTGGGCAGAAGCCAAAAGGAAACCAGGGCAGAGGAAATGTGCTCCTGTGCAGCAGCAGGTTGATTTATGACCCAGTCATCCATGACATGAAGGCTCACCAAGTTCAGAAATCACTGGCCTGAGAGTTTGGAGGCAGGGCAGGTGGGGACTGCAGCCAGCTCACAGGGACACACACAGAGACAAGGACCCTGCTGGCTGTGTGAGCCTGGGGAGTCCCTGCAGGACTGCTCCTGGCAGCTCTTCCCTCCTGCCCTGGCAGAGTGCTGGGCTGCTTCCAGCACCTTGAACCTTCCTGCTTTTCATTTCTGAACTTCCATTTTGGCATTTAGCTGCTTCTTCCAGAAACAAAAATAAATACTGTTCCCCCTATACATACATACATATATATATATATAAATATATGCACTCACACACACATATATGTTACACCTCATAAAATTCCCAGAGAAGCCACCAGCAGGATTGATTGAAACAGGCAATTTCGTAGCAAGCTGCAAAGTTCTTTCCTGAATCAGTGACTCATGATGCCCTATAAAGCACGCACTAAAACGTCATAATGACCTACTGCTATTATTTCTTCCTTAAATCTTGCCGGTGAGAGGAGCAGGGGCTTGCAGAGGGAGGGCAGGAGGGGCTGAGCTGCGTGCAGCCAGCCTGGGCCCACACGGGGAGAGGGAGAGGAGGCTCTGCCCCCTCACAGCCCCAGCTTTGGGCTCGGGGGGGAGGCAGGACATCTGTCTGGGGGGCAGAAATGCCCAGGTCACTTGTTCACGCCTCTAGGAGCACAACAACTCAGATCTCAGCAGCCTTTGATGTTCAGCTCATCGTTGCATTGGCTCAGAGAAGAGGTGGGGAGAGCAGGACCTGCCAGCCCAGAGCCCCGGCTCAGCCCTGGGTGATGGCAGAGGAAAGGTGGGAATGGTGTCCCTGTGCCCCTGAGGTGAGAGCCCACGTGCAGAGCTGCCCCAGCCCTGGGTGATGCCAGAGGAAAGGTGGGAATGGTGTCCCTGTGCCCCTCAGGTGAGAGCCCACGGGCAGAGCTGCCCCAGCCCTGGGGCCAGCAGCAGGAGCACGGGGAGCTGCTGGAGAGAGCCCAGAGGAGGCCCCGGAGCTGCTGCAGGGCTGGAGCCCCTCTGCTCTGGAGCCAGGCTGGAGAGCTGGGAATGCTCCCCTGGAGAAGGGAAGGCTCCAGGCAGAGCTCAGAGCCCCTGGCAGGGCCTGCAGGGGCTCCAGGAGAGCTTCAGAGGGACTGGGGACAAGGGACAGAGGGACAGGAGCCAGGGAATGGCTGCCACTGGGAAAGGGGAGATTGGGCTGGGATCTTGGCAAGGAATTGCTGGCTGGGAGGGTGGGCAGGGGCTGGGCTGGAATTCCCAGAGAATCCCTGGATCCCTGGCAGTGTCCCAGGCCAGGCTGGACACTGGGGCTGGAGCAGCTGGGATATGGGAGGGTTCCCTGCCATGGCAGGGATGGAATGAGGCGACTCTGGAGTCCTGCCCACCCCAACCCACCCCACGATTCTGTGGTTCAGACTAGGAAAGAGACAACCGAGGGGTGTCCAATTCCCATGTGAGCCTGCCCTCTGGCTGGGAAGCCCTTGTGCCCCGTGCTGCCCCTCCAGGCCCGTGGCCGAGGGCAGAGCCCCCTTGGCTGCTGCCGCTCCCGGGCTGGGCTCCAGCAGGCTCGCTCCGGTCCCTGTCGCTGAGCCAGTGATGCTCCCGCTGCTCTGGGGGGTCAGGGCAGCCCTGTGGGGGTGCCAGAGGGTGCTCTGTGGGTGCACTCGCTGTTCCTGGCAGCGGCTGGGTCAGTTCTGGGCTCTGTGGGGGTTTTTATGAGCAGATACAGACGCTCGGTGGGACTGACACCACGGACGAGTGGAGCGATGCAGGAGCATAAATGTCATTGGAAAGAGACACAAGGACACGGGGCCGATGGAAGCCTTGTGGTATGGAAGATGAATAACATCCAGACAATTTATTTTTTAACTTAATTTTTGGTGTCCAGACCCAGTTATTGACTTCCCAGCAGGATTGCAGATTGAAGCCCGTGCCGTGCAGGAGCTCGTGGTGCTGTGAGTTAAACACGTCCGTGGGTCTTTGCTGGACTGAAGACTCCAGGAGCACTAGAAATTTAGCAATACAGATATAATAATTAAAAAATTACTTTCAAGTCTTCCCCCCACCCTAAACTTAGAGGCACTACTGGTTTGTTTTTCTTATTTTTGATCAAACTCTGGTTTTGTTGTCAGCATTGCTCAACGTCTTGAGTTTCCTTTGATGGGATTGAAAAGCTGTTTCCAAAAGAAAAAAAAAAAGACAGAAAAACTTTCCAATGCTGCCTTCTTTTTTTTTTTCCTGACTTAATTACACAGTTAACAAAGCAGATTTATTTCTGAACACACCTGTATTATTTCTGAAGAGCTGTTGAACATCTGTGAAATGAACAGATTGTCTCCTCTTTTTCAATAAAAAAGCCCCAAACCAGAGCACGCAGGGCTGGAGGCTCCTGTGTCATCACCCACAAGGCAGCAGCTCCTCTGTTCAGCTCCAGCAGCTCTTCAAACGCCTTCTCCAGGGGCAGGAAAGGCACCAGGAGACGTGAGCAGGGTGAGTCTGTGTCTCAGGGCTTTTCATTACGGCAATCAGTGGTGCTGATTGAAACGGGGCAGCTCGGGGAGCTCGGGCAGACTCTCTGCTCTCTCACGGGGTTTTGGAGATCAGTCACAGAATCCCCGGCTGGCTCAGGCTGGAGGGACCACAGCTGTCACCTGGTGCCACCTCCCTGCTCCAGCAGGGCCACCCCAGAGCTCTGGGCACAGCAGTGTGTCCGTGTGGCTCTGGAATGTCCCCAGGGAGGTCACCCCACGGCGTCCCTGGCGCTGCTCAGGGCTGGGCACTGCCCAGGGCAGCAGTTCTGCCTCCTGGGCAGGGGCAGCTCCTGGGCTCAGCCCTGCCCGTGGCTCTGGTGCACCAAGGGGCACTCAGGGGCACCCGGGGACACTCAGGGACAGACAGGGACATGTGGGGACACATGGGGACCCCCAGAGACACCCTGGGACACCCTGGGACACCCAAGGACACTCAAGGACACTCAAGGAATCACAGGGACACATAGGAACATCCAGGGATACCCAGGGACACACAGGGACAGACAGGGACACCCAAGGACATTCAAGGACAGACAGGGACAGCCAGGGATACCCAGGGACAGACTGGGACACCCAAGGACAGCCAGGGACAACCAGGGACACCCAGGGACAGACAGGGACACATAAGGACACCCAGGGGCACCCAGGGACAGGCAGGGACAGATAGGGACACCCAGGGACAGACTGGGACACTCAAGGACAGACAGGGACAGCCAGGGACAAACGGGGACACCCAAGGACAAACAGGGACACAGAGGAACACCCAGGGACAGCCAGGGCTGAGGCCCCTGTCATCTGGGGCTCCTCTCCAGGCTGAGCAGCCCCAGCTCCCTCGGCCTTTCCCTGACCATGCAGAGGATGAACCTATGGGCTTCAGTAATAAAAAGGCTTTCTGCGGCCCAGCTGTGTGTTTTCATTAAGTCCAAATGAGTTTAATGCATTCACAGTTTAATATATTGAAGATGTTCCCTTTGGTTGAAATTATCAAATTATCAAAAGCTACTGTCCAAGAGAAAGACGTGCAGCCAGACACAGGGAGGAGCAGAGGCAGCGCAGCTGCCTGAGCTAAATGTCTTCAGGAAAGCAGGCCCAGAGCAGGGGGATGCTGCTGGACTGGGGCCTGAACTCCACAGCCAGATCCCAAACTGCAGAACAGGGGCCCCAGCTTCCCTGTGAACTACATCAGCATCCACGTGGAATCATAGAACCGTGGAATGGTTTGGGCTGGAAGGGACCTCAGAGCCCACCCAGTGCCACCCTGCCGTGGCAGGGACACCTCCCGCTGTCCCAGGCTGCTCCAGCCCCAGTGTCCAGCCTGGCCTGGGCACTGCCAGGCACAGGGAGAGCATCCAAGATGAAATCCCTTCCAGCCCCTCACTAGCCCTCATCAAACACAATCAGCTGTACGCTTTGTCCAGCTGATGATGGAGCTCATCACAACGGGGATTTACAGCACAGGAGCTCTTTAGGGCGATGAATTTGTCCATCACTGTTGAGTCAAGTAATTTTTAACTTCTGCACCAGCACAAGACTCTCTAGAGCTTTATTGTCCCTTCATCCCCATCAGAGCTGCTGATTATGTGAGGAAAAGCACTTTCCGTGGGCTGGTGCCAGGTCAGCCTGAGCAGTTTGCTCCTGCACAAAGGCAGGCTCGTGGGTGCAGGAGGATGAGGCAGAATCCAGCAAAGAGTTAAAGGACGTGAGAGCCCTTCCAGCAGCAGCTTAGTGCACACAGGCAGAGCAATTGGGAAGCGAGCACATTACTGCCTGAGTGAGTGACCCGGAACGTCATCATGACACATCACTATTGTTCCCTCGCAGAATATTTCCTTTGGGAGCAGAATGAGTGAGGAACGAGTTCCCAAATGATTGCTAACAAGAAAAAAAAAAAAAAAAAAAAGAATTGGGGAAGGGGAGAATAAAAGGGAGAAAAGAGCCCAGAAAGGCTTCATAGGCTAAGAGCAAATTACTCTGCAATTCAGAGAGCGATTTCATGGACATGCTGCAGGGATAATGCATTCTGAGTGGCTAGAATTTCATTTAATTCCACTTCATTGTTGAGCATCTTTTCCAGTGGTTTTATGACTGAACACTGTGTGCCCATTTTCCTTGTTCCTAATCTGGCTTTTTGACAGCCACACTGGATCTACGTGTGCATGTTTGTTTGTGCGACGCCTCTGCTGTCCTGAGACAGAAGCACTAAAAGGAAAATGTTCACAAATGAACCTTAATTTTTCCACAATTACTGTTTAGGCTGGTGACTGAAGGTTTTTGTCTCTGCTGTGCTTCCAGGCTGTCAATCACTCAGGGATCAATTAATTGATCCATCAATCCATTTTTCTGCCTTGCAGAAATGCCTGCAGCTGCCTCCAGTGACCGAGGGGACACAGAGCTCTGAGAACCTCAGCTCAATGGCATCTGCACAGCTCCAGAAGGAGCTCTGGGACAGCCTGTGTGGAAATCAGGAGGATCTCTCCGTTTTCTGTGGCTTCCTCATGAAGCCAGAAGAAACCTCAAGAAACAAGAGTAATTGAGTGGTTTGAGTTGGAAAGGATCTCAAAAACTGTCCTGCTCCCCCTGCCATGGCAGGGACACTCCCACTGTCCCAGGTGCTCCAGCCCCAGTGTCCAGCCTGGCCTGGGGCACTGCCAGGGATCCAGGGGCAGCCCCAGCTGCTCTGGCACCTGTGCCAGGGCCTCACACCCTGCCAGGGAACAACTCCCAGGTCCCAAGATCCCATCCAGCCCTGCCCTGTGGCAGTGGGAGCCATTCCCTGGCTCCTGTCCCTGCAGGCCCTTGTAAGGAGCGTAATTTTCTGGACCAGTCCTGGACCATTTGTATCTGCCATAGTGCCACCAGCTGGAAACATCAAATTGTTCCATTTTTGTAGCCTTTTTGTTTTATTCTCTTCTCTTTCTGTGGTGGCTGGATCAACCTGGTTTCCTTGGCAATAGCAATGTGACAGCAAAATTGTCCCAAGTTATTTTTCTCTTGGATTAGTTCCATCCTTGGAAGGTCTTTTTCTTACAGAGAAGGACAGGGAGCTTCCTGGAACATGTTAATTCCAATTTGCTTCCCAAAAAGTCATCTTTGGTAATTAAAGTGACCCTCTTCCTTCGGCTGTGAGCTGCCCGTGCTGGGGGAGTGGTGTCTGGAGAGGAACGGTGCCACCACAGGGCTGCTGTCCCTCCAGGAGGAGCGGCCACGGAGACAGGCCAACGCTCGGATCTGTCTGGATGAGACATTTCTCATGCAACTGGGGATAATTGAGTGTTTTCTTGTGCAGCCCCATCTGCCCGTGGCCACTGTTCTCTCCTGCTTTATAATTAGCTCTTGCACTGTTGCGGGGACTGATTTGTCATTCTGTCTTTGTGCCATCTCCAGCACAACAGAGCTCTGACACAAAGCACATCTCCGTGTACAACCACTGTTTGCAGATCAAGGAAAAGGACAGCCTGACCTGAAATCCCATCTTGGCCCCGTGGTAAAACGAAGGCAACAATTACAAATGAAAGGACAACAGAGGAAGAACAGAACTGGGAAGATGGTAATTAGCACAGATGAGAAGCTGTGAAATTCAAATAGTTTGCTCAGAAAACTAAAGGCATTAAGGAAAGTCCCAGGAATAAAGAATTGTAGAGCGTGTTAGAACCATGAGGGATCTCAGCAATGACATTTGGCTGTTTGGTGGTCGAGGAGAAGAAAGTAATAACGTGTTCTCCAGCCCTCAATATGTTCTCACCTTCCTCTCCCAGTTTTAAAATTAAAAGAAGATTTATTTGTATTTCATGAATATGATTAGGAATAATTACCAAGGAAGATATTAAGAAAATACTGGGAATGAGTTTGTTTAAAAATTATTAGGTCATTTTAATGCACTTAAAATGTTGGCTGAGGGGGAATGTGCACAGGAATGTAGGAAACCCCACATGGCTCAACATGAGCTTTTGCTCTGAGTAAATCTATTACTGGCCATGACAGGGACAGGAAGGATTCTACACAGACAATTTCAAAGGTACCCGTGGAGAGTTAAAGAATGCAGGCTGTGTTAGGGAATGGGGTTAAGGGGTCTTGGCAAGCAAGCAGAGCAGCAGAAATTCCACCGAGGGGCTGCAGCAAAGCCATCGACAGAAACCCTGGAGGAAACCAGGGGGGAGCTGAAATTAGGAGAGGAGAAACATCTTCTGCTTCAATGAGACACCAGTGGGACTGCGATGAGCACACCAGCCAGTTGGCTGCTGCCAGCTTTAAAAAGGAATTTGGGGAAGGATCAGAAGACAGTCCAAAAAAAAAAAAAGTGTAAGAAAAGCTACTGGAGATCTGGAGAAAGTGCCTTGCACTGAGACTTTCACATCCAATCTGCTTATAAAAGGAAGTTTATAAAAGAAAAAAAAAAAAAAAAAGAAGAAGATGGAGAGGTGACTAATTTGATTAAGGTGTGTAAGTACTCTCCTAGGGAGAAAATTGTGGTTAGCAAAGTAGTCTTTCATCTCGTGGAGAAAGGAATATTTATAACTGGAAGTGGAATCCTGACATATTCAAATAGAAATAATTTTAACAGAGTGATGGACCAGGTGAAGGCAGTGCCGTGGAAAGTGCTGCATCTCTCTGCTGCTGAAGGGTTTCAAATCAGGACTGAATTTCTTCCTCAAAGAGTCACTTTTGATTTCAGCCCTTCAATCTGTTGCTAACCAGGTAAATGCAGTAACAAATCAGAGGTCACACGGAATGCTCAGCGCTGTCTCGGGGCCTGGGAGCTGCTGCACCACCAGCACACAGCTCCAGGGCTTGGCTGTTTCATGGAATTCTGAGGACAGGGTTCAGGTGCTCCTCTCCCAGCCACCCTCTGTGTGTCACATTCAGGAGCTCGGCCAGGGCAGGGGACATCCAAGGGAACTGGATTGCTCAGCCTTGGGAAGGGAAGGCTTGGGGGGATGTTATTACACCCTTCAGTGCCTGAGGAGGAGCCACCAGAGAGACACTTTGGGCAAGGCTGTGCAGTGACAGGACAGGGGGAATCACTTCCGAGTGACAGAGGAAGCTTTAGATGGGATATTGGGAAGAAATTCTTCCCTGGGAGGGTGGGGAGGTGCCCAGAGCAGCTGGGGCTGCCCCTGGATCCCTGGCAGTGCCAAGACCAGGCTGGACACTGGGGCTGGAGCACCTGGGACAGTGGGAGGTGTCCCTGCCATGGCAGGGGTTGCACTGGGTGGGATTTAAGGACCCTTCCAACCCAAACTATTCTGTGATTCAGTGATAAAAATCAACCTGCCAAGCTGCATTAAGGATTCTGGCCCGCCCCATCCAGCATGGCCTTTGTCATTCCTGGGCTTGGGGGACAGCCCTGGAGGATTGTGCCTCGATGAGATGGCTGTGCTGGAAGGGCACCCAATGCCCCCTTTCCCAGGACATAAATTCTGTGTCAGTGTGAGCACAGCTCTGCCCCAGGGGCTGAGGCTCCCGGAGCTGCCACACACCAGGGTGGGCACGTGAAGGGCAGAGGCAGAAGTGGAAGACTGTTCCTGCCCAGCTGGCAGAGTTTGGAGGAGATGCCCAAGCAAGCGGCAGTCAGAGGACACTTGGTGTGCCTCCCTGCACTCCAGGGAGAGCCCCTGGGGAGCCCCACGGCCCCTCGGAGACCTGCTGAGCCCAGCTGAGCCCAGGAGGCTGAACCAACACAGGGAGGGAGCCGAGCTGCCAGCTGGGACCTGGAGCTGCCTGCATCCACCATGTGAGTGTCATCTCACTGAAGCAGAAAATAGGAACGTGTTGAGCCATCACGTGGCCTCCTGCAAAGATTGAAGTGCTACCAGGGCTTTCTATTTGTGTGCATCTCCTCATTTCCTAATTATCATGTTTTCCCCCCGGTCCTTTCAGCAACAAATAAATAAATACCTAAATGTTCCCATCCCTGGAAAAAGAGCTGGAGCATCTCTTTAGCCCACAGCCCTTCTCTGGAATTCACAAGGCTCGGGCTGGCACCGGTGACCATGGTTTGAATTAAAAATATGTAGAAAGGAATTTAAAATCACTGGGCCAGATCATCAGCTGCTGCAAGTCAGTGAAGACCAGCTGAAGCCAACAGAACCACAATTATTTCCATTAAGCAGTGAGATCTGACTGTGCAAAAGAAGCCATGCCCATCCTCACTCACACCTCCAAGCTCTCACTATTTGCTGTCCTCTGCAGCAAGAGAGGTTAATTATCATCATCTGGAAGCACCGGAGTGAAATGAACTGAAGGAGAATTTAGGAGCCTGTCAGGAGCTGCAGCTCTGCTAGCACAGCATATTCTCACCAGGAAAGGGAGGGACGGCTGATCACCTGGGTCAGGGAACGTGGGGTGCTCAAAGGGCTGGGGAAGATGCTGCAAGGAGCAGCAGCCCTCCATCCTGGGAAGGAGGTCTGGGATCCAGATGAGCAGCTCCAGCTCTTTGATGCCCTGTTTCTGAGTGATCACATTTCCCAGTGGGAGTGCTGAGCAGGGCACAGGCTATCTGAATTATTATCCAAGCAAACACTCTCATTCTCAAAATCTGGGAAGTTTTCCAGCTTAATTAACATTAACATTTGTTTTCACTAAGCCGTCTGTCAATGTGCCACCAGAAGCACTAAATATGAGCTCTGAGCACACACACGGGTAGGTAGCAACTCAGGTGGAGCGCGGAGCTTCGTTCCCCAGCTTTGTTCCTTACAAGGCTCGTGGTTCCTGGGCTCTGTAAATCATCCCCTCCTGGAGCTGCAGCAGCCTCTCCCTCGACACGCGGCCTCATTGGAAGCTAATGAGCAAACATCCTGTAACATCCTCGCCTCAGCTGCACCCAGCCACCAGCCCTGATTGCCTCCCGCTGCTGCTGCTGCTGCCTAGAGAGGCGAGGCAAAAGGAAGGAAGATGGATTTCAAGTGGCATTCTGCCTCAGTTCTCCTCCCAGATCTGTGCAAGTGCAGATTTCTTATGTATCACAGAACCCTAGAATGGTTGGGGTTAGAAGGTATTTCAAAGCCTATCCAGTGTCACTCCTGCCATGGCAGGGACACTTCCCACTGTCCCAGGTGCTCCAGCCCCAGTGTCCAGCCTGGCCTGGGGCACTGCCAGGGATCCAGGGGCAACCCCAGCTGCTCTGGGCACCTGTGCCAGGGCCTCACACCCCGTGCAGTGAACACACAGGGATTAATTCTTCATTTTCTTAGGGTCCTTTCCTTTGGCCACCTTTGGTGACAATCAGTACTCAAAGGATGGTGACATAGTGATTGGGTCCACTGCAGAAGGGGGCTGAGATGGGCCAGGTGGAGAAACGGGGGTACAAAGTGGGGCAGGTCACAGCTGTGGAAAATGACACCAGGACTTCCAGTGTGGACACAATCACACCCCACCCTCAGAGCTGGCACAGCTGAGCATCCTTAGGGCAATTTCCTGCCTCCCCCTCGAGCAGCTTTAACCTTGTCCAAGTGACACATCCACACTGGCCTTACACCCTGGACAGCCTTCAGGTGTGGAGGCTGGATGGGGCTCTGGGCAGCCCGGGGCTCTGGGAGGTGTCCTGCCCATGGCAGGGGCTGGAGCAGCGTGGCCTTTCAGATCCCTTCCAACCCAACCATTCTGTGGCTCTGTGGCTCTGTTTCTCCCCTGAAGGAGCTGCTCCTGGGGAAGCTGTGTGAGAAAGATTCTTCCTCATCCCTGAGCTTTCTCCGTCTTCTCTTTGCTCTGTTTAAGAGGCAAATTCATTTCCTCTGTCCCCAGCAGCAATCAGGGCCTTCCTCACTGCCGGTGCATGGCCGGAACGCCGGGCCTGTCCTGGTCCCCTCCCCTGCTTCACCGACCCCAGCACGGCTCCTCCCGAGCAGAGAGACTCCCGGGGACATTGCCGAGGGTTTGGCACATCACTTCAAGGTCAGAGTTCCTCAGAGTCAACCTCTCCCGTCTGCTGGAGCCTCCTTTGTGGGAAAGGCCCCACAATGACTTGGTCCCGACCATGGCTGTGCCTGGAAGGGGCAGAGAGAAGAGCGCTGGGTGCATTGCTGGGGTGGTGACGCTCACCTGGGCCAGGTGAGTCACCCTGCGCCGCTGGGAGCTCTGAGCTCCATGAGGAGGACGTGGCTCCTCTGAG
Organism: Motacilla alba alba; assembly: GCF_015832195.1. Lineage (NCBI taxonomy): Eukaryota > Metazoa > Chordata > Aves > Passeriformes > Motacillidae > Motacilla > Motacilla alba. The sequence goes on from NC_052019.1 coordinate 488,046, forward strand.
CCCTGTGCCTGGGGCCGGGCTGGGAGCGGAGCTGCCCCTCCATCCTCTGCTTGGCAACAGAAGGAAAGGTTGGCATGGCAACTTCTTCTGACGAGGGGAAGGTTCTTAGAAAGGGACTGAGATCAGCTGTTGTCTTGTCCGCTGAGAGAGGGACAAGAAGGAGCGCAGCTCAATTTGAATTAAAAAAGCCCCTGGGGGCTGCGTGTTCAGTGCTCCACGGTGGCGGGGGAGCCTCAGCGTGTCCTCACGGCAGCCTTGGCTGAGTGGGCAGGATAAAGCTGCCGGGGCTGCTCTACATTCCCTCAGCCCCTTCCGTGCTGAGCCTTGAGTGGGGCCTTGTCTGGATGCTATTTCAGCTTCAAGGGCTCCTCAGGACCTTGAGCTCTTCTCTGTTTGCATCAACGCACAAGAATCCCTTCGTTTCCCTGCTGTTCCCTGGCTCTGCCTCGCTGCTGTCAGAGGCCATCACATCTCTGCACTCACCCGTCCTGCACCCTGCCCCAGCACCCTGCCCCAGCACCCTGCCCTGTCCTACTGCCCCATTCCTGCCTTTGTGCTTCGAATTCCCGAAGCACAGCTCAGCTATTCCCAGTTTTCCTAGCTGAATCCACCTCATTCCAAGGAATCACAGAATCACAGAGCCGGAGAATCATAGAATGGTTTCGGTTGGAAGGGATCTTGGGGATTGTCCAGTTCCAACACCCTCCATGTCCACTAGGTCAGGAGTTTACCAGGAACCATCTCTCGTGCACCCAATCCTTCCTTCTGTCTCCTTCTGCTCCTGCAGGACATCCTGCAATTACCAACCTGAGCTACACTGGCCGGCTGCTCTTGGAACATGAAATATTTCTACTTCACAGCTCCAAATTTGGGATTAGAAGTGGATCTCTGGGGCAAGATAAGAGATGACAGCTGAAGGCTCCCACCCTTAGAGAATACATAGTGATAGGTGGGATTCTTAGGGAATTTTTAACTCTTATCCATCAGTTTGAAATCTCTGTGGGCTCTGAACCCACCTCGCCTCTGTCTTTCAGCTAAAATATCCAGGCTGAACAGCAATTATCCAGAAAAAGAGGGATCATCTCCCTGCAGCTGCAGAGCACCCTTGGTGTTGAATGCATTCCAAAGGAACACAAAGAAATGTGGAAAAGCAGTCAGGGACACTCTGGCAACTGAATTCACCCCAGCACAGGCCTCCCTTGTGCCCTGCTCTGCAAGCTGAGCTCTGTTCAACACTGAACCACCCCACCAATCTGGAGAACATCCTTCAACAGGGGGTTTAGATTTGGGGTCCTCTGCCACTGCCCTCGGGCACCCCGTGTCTGCTCTCAGGCCATTGTTACACCTGCTCTCCGTCCATCTGGGCTCCTGGGTGGGGCAGGGTCTGCTGTGCTGCTGCTGAAGGCAGGAGGTCCCAGAGACCTCAGCCTGGCCTCAGGGGCACCCGTGGGCCAAGGAAGAGAGCAGCAGACTTCGGAATGAAGCTCCTAAGGACACCCCATGGGGCAAGAAGGAACCTCAGACTGAAAACATCCGAAGGAGAAACAGGAAAAGTAGCCATGAAGAATTGCCACTGGAGGTTTAGGCTTTAACAGGCACAAAGCTGGTGGCAGTTGTTTCCTGTAGGATCAAGAAAGGATCAGGATGGTGCTTGCTTTGGGTAAGGAGGGCAGAATTCATGGAATCACAGAATGCTCTGGGTTGAGAGCAACCTTGGAGATCATCTAGTTCCCACCCCTGCCATTCCAATTCATTCTTTAACTTCCCCTTGTTAAAAAAAGGAAAACAAAACCCACAAAGCCACAAGGCAGAATCTCGATCTCCCCACAAAATAAATAATAGAAACAAGCAAACCTCAAACCTTTCTGATCCCAGCACAGAACCTCAGCCTGCTATAAACACTGCTGGATTTAAATATCAAGAATATTCAGTGCATCAACAACAAAATATAATCCATGTTATTTCATCTGACAATGCACAGAGGACGAAAATAGAAAGGCCCGCTCCATTAAGCTTTGCATCTCCAACTGCACTGAAATTATAATCAACAGCTTCTTCAGGGCAGGGGGGAACAAAGGAAGGCAGAAGGAAAAACAGTACATGGAAGGTTTTTTTCCCCATGGCATTTGGAAGAACACATCTCCAGCCCATTTCTGCCCCCCTGCACGGGGGCTTTGCTGAACTCTGGGGACTTGACCAGACGCTCTCGTTTTGCAGCACCGCACGTGGAGCTGCAAGGCAGGGGCAGGAGCCCACCAGCAGCACCCGGAGCTCCCTGTGACCCACTGCCCCTGCCTGTCCCACTCCCCGAGCCAGAGCAGCCCCAGGAGAGCCTGGGCTCGGTTCCACACAGCCTGGGGCCAGGGAGGCTCAGAGTGGGAGGTGTTAGGCCAGGCTTAGAGTGCAGGGCCCTGACCTCCAGCCCTGAGCTCTGCACTGCCCCTTCAGTCTCTCCTCTCTCCTTCTGAGGCCCTGGCAAGATGTCATCGGTCCCTTTTGGTGGCTTTCCAGTGAGATTTTCCAGTATCACACAGAGTATTTCCATCTTCTTCTATTTTTGTTTTTTTTTTGTTATTACTAGCCAGAAATGGTTGAGTCACCATTTTAAAAGACAAAATTCTGTGGAAAATCAAACCAATGAACCAACAAACACAGAGTTTGCAATGACAATTTTATTCATTTTTCCTGGCATGATCTCACCCCCAGGATGTAGCAAACAGGAGCTAAGTTCTCTGAGCAAAGCAAACTAGAAAAGTTTAGAGAAATCAGTTGCTCCATGCTGCTTTCTTTGGAGCGTGTCTACAATCCCCAAACTCCTTCTCCAGGTTCCCCAGGTTCCCTGCAGCTACAGAGTCTGAGTCCTGTTATTACATTTTTTTCCACCATTGATTTATGTAAATTAAATAGGAAGAAATACCAGCACTCCAGCCAAAAAGAGAAATGCCTCTTTTACAGGCTTAATATTTCACACCGAATATTCATCCTTCCCTGTGAGCAACTTCTTTTTCGGCCTCTCACATTATATTTTTACCGATAGCATTAAATGCTGAATGGAGGCAATATCTTTGATATATGGACAATTTACAACACACACAGAGAGCCTTGACAGGACTCTTTTTCCTTTCTTTATCATCTTGTTCATAAATTGCAGCTGCTCCCGGCAGGGGCTCGGCGAGGAGGGCGCGGGGCCGTGAGCGTGTCGGGGTGTGACAGAGCCAGGGGAGCTGCTCGGCCCTCCTGGACACCCTGAGACACCTTCCCCATCACCTGGGGCTTGTTCGGGCAGCTGGGGCTTTCTGAGGGCCCTCCCTAGTGCTCTCCTTTTTGGGGCCAGGACTTAGAGGGGGGAAGGTGCTGGGATGAGTTCCTGCAGGAGCAGCCACAGCAAGGGCTCCTCCAGCCCAGCCCAGCCGCAGGCTCCTGCAGCTGGTGACAGGCAGCAGCTGCCACCTGCGTGACCTCAGGAGGGCTCTTAGGGGCTGGGGGACTTTGCTGTGCTCCAAGGACACCCCAGACGAGCTGCTGCTCCTTGTGCCGCCAATCTGGGAGGGCTCCAGTCCATTGCAAGCCCAGCCTTGCATGCCTGTCCCCCTTTGGCCCGTTTTCACCCCATTTTCACCCCGTTTACACCACAGGCGAGGCGCCAGACGTGCCTTTGAGCAGAGCTGACAACTTTGCTCCAGCACCGGGACAAGGAGAGCTGAGGGCTGTGTCAGGCTGACCCCGAGGATGGGGCTGTGTCCCTGGGTGACCCTGAGTGCTCAGCCAGGGCTGGTGGAGGTGTCTCCATCATTCCACAGTGCCCAAAACGCCTGGACACCGAGCTGGGACTGACTCTGAGGTCTCTCCACTGAGGGTGGTGCTGGTGGAGCCCTCTGGCCTCTCTCCTGCAGCTGCCCCCGAGTTCAGCACAGAGCCCGTGGGCAGAGAGCGCCGAGGGGGAGCTTCACCTCCTTGGGGGTGACAAGGGAGGTGTTCAAGGCCCCTGCTTTGGAGGGGAAAAGCACCTGCAAAGAACAGAAATGGCTGAAAGCCAAGGAGGAGAGGGACTGATCAGGTATGAGTTTCCTCCTGCTCCTCCTCTTCCTCATTCTTCTTCATTACTTCTTGGGCTCTTGAGCAGCCTGGCCTTGGGGAAGGTGTCCCATGGCAGGGGACTGCAAGCAGACGAGCTTTAAGTCCCTTCCAGTCCACACCATTCTCTGATTCTCTGACTAAAACCCTTCCCCAGGGTGACAGAGGCAGCAGAATGAGCCCTCAGCAATTGCCATGAGGGGTGGGCTGGGGGGAAGGAGACTCCAGAGCTGAATGCCCCTGTGTGCACTGGAAACACCTGGAATTGTGTTCTGAAACGCTCAGCCCGCCCTGCTCAGCTGCTGCTCTGGGAATGCCCTCTCAGCTGGCAGTGTCCTAAAAATGAGAGCTCATGGGGTGCTGCAGGGTCCCACCCGTGTCCCACACACCCAGAGCCACAGGGGGGCCCTCAGCAATGGTGCCCCAGCTCCCCAGGCTGCTCCCGTGCCTGGAAAAGGCCTCGTCCATCCTGGATGAGGGAGACACAGCTTCCCTGGCCTGTCCAGCTGGGTGACAGCTTTAGGTCACAGCCTGCTCCTGCAGGATCATTTCAGCAGACAGCACTACATGTGTTGGTGGTAAATTGTTTAGTGCTGAATTAATCTCACTCTTCATGCATCTGTAGTCATTTTCTGCTGGCTGTAAGCAGCATTTCTGTGCATAATTGTGTATTACCCCCTGGGGCCCGTTACAAACAGAGCTCCTGTTTAAAACAGAGTGGTTAATCTGCTTGCCTTTTTTTGTTTTTCAAGTCACAGGTCAATGCACACCTGTTACAAAACATCTGTATAAAATTGCAGCAGCCTCCCCGTGCTCTCTGAAGGCCTGGGTCCTGCCTGGCTCCTGGAGCTCAGCTCTGGAGCTGTTCTGGATTGGGATAAACACATTGTCAACACTGACATCTTTGGCACAGGCTCTCCTACAAAACAATTGCCTGATTGCTGTGTGTCTAAACCTCCTTCCACATGGCTATTCCCACGGATGGATAATCTGCCCCCAGCCGGGCCCGGAGTGCTCCTGTGCAGGTGAAATCCTCCGGAGAAGGGAGCCTGCACACGTTTGCTGGTTGAAGCAGATGCACTGGTGTCCAGCAGCTCAGAATGATGGGACTCACACTGAGCGCCGGAGCTGCAGGGAAGAAGGAACTTTCCTCTTGTTCCCAGCCCCTGCAGGGTCTGTCAGGGTGCCCAGGGTCCATCACCTTGCTCCCAGCCTGAGCCTGGAGAAGGACCATCCTCTCTGAGAACTTTGTACTTTTTGTAGCCAAAAATCTGGGACATGCAGCACTGGAGAGTGTGATAGAAAGAACTCAGTTTATTTCCCCATGTGTCTCAAACCCAGAAGGGAATCTGTACCACCTGGGCTTCCCTCTCTGGGAGCCTGGCCAGGCTGCTTCATCACCTGCCACCCACACAGGGGTTCCCCTGAGCTCCAGGTCCTGGCCAAAGCAGGCATGGAGAAATACAGCCACAAACTCACAGGATGTTTGGGCTGGGAGGGACCTTGGGGACAGCCATGGCAGGGACACCTCCCACGGTCGCAGGCTGCTCCAGCCCCAGTGTCCAGCCTGGCTTTGGGCACTGCCAGGGATCCAGGGTGCCACAGCTGCTCTGGGCAAAAGGCACAAAGTGTCCCTTGAATTTGTAACTTGTCCTTCTGGCGCTCTCCATGATGAAGACACTTTTAATGTCTCATTTACAGGAGAGGGATCCCTCAGCACAGACCTCCCCTGGGCTGTAGACTGCACTTGATGGCCAGAGGCTCCTGGAGTTCACAAACTTAACTCCAAAAGGGCAAACACAGAGCCTGTCACCATGGAAAATGCTGCCTCCAATTCCTTGACCCTTCTCACAGCCCCACTGGGTGCTCCTGCTTCCCCTCTCTCCTGCAGGCCTCGTGTTCTGGCACGAGCCAGACACCAATTCATTCAGAGGCAAAAGACTTTAATTCCATTAGTGCTAAATCCCTCGTAGAGGCAAACCCAGCAGACAAAGGGGGAGCTGAGGATTGGGGAGTCAAGATCAGCCTTCGTGGTGACTCATGGGACTCATGACAACACATCAGTGCACAATAAAATGTCACACCATGAAAAATCCTCATTGTCTGGCCATAAATCCTTCTCCCAGCTGGGCTGTCTCCCCATCTTCTGCCCTGCTAAAGGCCAAGAGCTGCTCAGGCTCGCTCGGAGAGGTCCCTGGCCCATGTGCACTTGAGGAAGGGAGCCAGCAGCTCCATGCTGGGGCTGGGAGGCCAGCCCGTGGGATCTGGGTGGCATTTCTGGGGAGCTGGCACTCGGAGGGGCCATCGCTGGGGAGGCACAGCGGGCGCCTGACCCCGCGGTACAGCCTGAGGAGCAGCAAGGAGAGCTCTGCACCCGCTGCCCCGCCGGGCCCAGAGCTCTTCCTGCGCTCCGTGAGAGCGGGGAGCAGCCGCAGCAGGAGCTCCTGGCTGGGGCATCCTGGCTTGGAGCACCCACAGGGGACAGGCACCCAAGGGACACAGACGCCCCTGCCTGGGCTCCTGGGCCGGGTGCTGCAGGACAGAGGGTCCCTGCACTGTCCAGCTGTGCTCCAGCCAGGCCTCTTGGCCAGGGGGAGCTGAGACATCAGAGCTCTGCTGTGCCCGCACACGGCCTGGCACCAGCACTCCCCGGGGGTCTGCAGGGTCTGAGTCCCTCCAGCTCAGCACGACTGCAGCAGGCTCTGCACGGCCCCTCCTGCAGGAACCAGCTGTGGGAGCTGCTTCTCCTGGCAGACGGGAGGGGAAAAGGGGTGGGAAGGTGGCCATTCCCCTCCTCAGGGCAAAGAACGAGGCCAGAGCTGAGAGGGACACTGTCACCTGGGGAGAGGGACACTGTCACCTGGGGAGACACACTGCAATGTGGTGAGAACTGAGCTCCCGGTCCCCAGCAGAAGAGGAGCTGAGCTCCCAGTCCCCAGCAGAAGAGGAGCTGAGCTCCTGGTCCCCAGCAGAAGATGCCTGAGCTCCAGGTCCCTAGCAGAAGATGCCTGAGCTCCCTGTCCCCAGCAGAAGATGCCTGAGCTCCTGGTCCCCAGCAGAAGAGGAGCTGAGCCCCCGGTCCCCAGCAGAAGATGCCTGAGCTCCCGGTCCCCAGCAGAAGATGAACTGAGCTCCCGGTCCCCAGCAGAAGAGGAGCTGAGCTCCTGGTCCCCAGCAGAAGAGGAGCTGAGCTCCCGGTCCCCAGCAGAAGAGGAGCTGAGCTCCAGGTCCCTAGCAGAAGATGCCTGAGCTCCCTGTCCCCAGCAGAAGATGCCTGAGCTCCCGGTCCCCAGCAGAAGAGGAACTGAGCTCCCGGTCCCCAGCAGAAGATGCCTGAGCTCCCTGTCCCCAGCAGAAGAGGAACTGAGCTCCCGGTCCCCAGCAGAAGATGCCTGAGCTCCCGGTCCCCAGCAGAAGAGGAGCTGAGCCCCAGGCTGCCTGGCAGAGCCACCCTTCAGGGCGTGCCGGGTCTCTCTGGAACAGCATCACCGGGCCAGAGGTTGTGTCCCTGAGCACAGACCCATCTTCCTCCCTGCAGGGACGTGTGTTGGGACGGGGCAGTGTCCCCAGGCTGTGCCTCCACGCTGGGCAGAGGGACAGCTGCTCCCAGCCACAGCAGGAGCTGCTCTTGGCCGTGCAGGCACCCTGCCAGGGCTGGAGAAAGCACAGCCAAGCTGGCGGCAAAGCCCTCCTCCCTGGGAGCCTGGGCACTGCCAGGGTGTTTGCCATGATCAAAGGAGCCTGTGTGCAGGGAAGCCCTTTGGGATTGCTGCCTCCAGGCACCTGCAGGCAGCGCGATTCTTCTTCTCCCACTGAAATCACCCCAGGCTTTTTCACTGCTGTGGTAGGAACCAGGCTCTGGCCATGAAAAACAGGTTTTTCCTTTGGATGATTTCAGCCTGTGTAAAAACTGCTCCATTCCATCCCTGTGGGGTGAACAGCCCCAGCTCCAGCTGGGGTGCTGGAAGAGATTGCATTTCCATTTCATGGAGAAACCATCCTAACATAGTCCAGGGAAAAGTGGAGCACGGGGAGCTCCCATCTCAGCCCAGATGTTTCCCATAATCAGCCCTTGCTCTGGCTGCCTGGTGGCATTCAGCTGCCCAGGAGCTTTCCATCTTGTGTTTGGATGAACATTTCATTACCCATCTGAATGCCTGGTAGCCAAAAATGCGGGATGTGCAGCACTGAGCAGTGAGATGGAACGGCCTTCACCTGCTGCAAGCTCCTGGTCATGCCTCTGGAGAGGACCAGCGTGACCTGCCCAGCTGTTTTCAGACTGGGCTCCCCAAAACACCCACAGGCAGACCCAGAGGTCAGAGCTAACCAGAGCTGCTGCTTTTTTATTTCACCCACTGAATGAAACTGATGTTTTACAACTGCTTCCCACAGAGGAAAAATCACCTGGTCTGTGTTGGATGGATCATTCTTGAAGCCAGCCTTGGACCTTTCAGTCACACAGGGACTCAGGAGGGCATTTGCACCCCATTTACGTGTGGTGCGGAAAACCTTCAGATTTATATGGCACAGGAATGAAATGTCTCATTTTGTGCCTGGTCTGCATTACATCTGTGACATGAAGAAGTGACTTCACGGCGATTTCCATCTCCAGTGACATTTTTCTTTCCTGCGCACATGGCGGGAGCCAAGTGGGATCTCCAGACTCTAAGGTGCATTGGGGGCTGACTTTGCTGAAGGATTTTGTCTCTCAAAATGCAAAAGGCTTTTCTTTCCTGCCTGAGCTGAGGGATGCCCTGTGAGAATCAAGGGCCGATTGTGCCGTGGTGCAGTTCAGCCAAGGAACAAGGTCAAGAGCACAGAGAGGGCAGCGGGCAAAACAGCATCCAAAGGAATGTGTCCAATGACCAAACACAGAGTAGCAGAGGACGTGGCTGCCAGCAGAAGGCTGGGAAATGTGGTAATGAACTCAAAGCATCCTCATTTGGGAACTGAAGTGGGCTGAAATTCCCGAAGCCAAACACTGGCGTATCTGGGTTTCTGGGAATTACTAGGTGGAAGAAAAATTTGGAGTGGTAATGTTTTTGACCCAGTTTGCAAGAGAAAGCCAAGGTTGGTATTTTCCTGGGGAGGGGAAGGGATTCTCCATTCTCTTCTGCTGAAAGGAGCTTGGCGTTTCAGAATGGGTGCAGGATCCCTCAGTTACAGAAGAGGGGGTCTGTAAGCACTGGCAGTGGAGGCTTGGAGCGTTTGTCCCCCAGGGCTGCCCTTCCTCCACTCCTTTTGTTCCCCTGTCTCTGAAAATACAGAGCCTGACTGCAGCTCCCAGCCAGCAGGTCTTGTTATCCCTCTGTGCCACAAACTGAAGAGCTCTCTCACTTCAGATCAGTGTTCCCGAGCAGGTCCTCGCAGACAATGATCAATTACCCCTTCACCTTTGTTCACAACACCAGCAGCAGGTGTGTCCTCTCCTGCTCCTGCCGTCCCCACCCGCACCTCCGGCTGCTGCTGGGGCTCCCGGGAGCTGTCCCCAGGGAAAGAGCTGCCTTCTGCAGCAGAGGGAGCTGAGCCCGGCCAGGGCCCAAGCCCCGTGCCCCTGCGCTGCTGCTCCCTGCCACCAGCACACATTTCTGGGCGCTACTTCTCCTCACATTTGGTGTAAGATCCTCCACTGTTCCTCTCCAAGTCCCACTAATCTCTCCCTTCCCAAAAAGGGCACCTAAACCTCTCCTCTCCTCTCCTCTCCTCTCCTCTCCTCTCCTCTCCTCTCCTCTCCTCTCCTCTCCTCTCCTCTCCTCTCCTCTCCTCTCCTCTCCTCTCCTCTCCTCTCCTCTCCTCTCCTCTCCTCTCCTCTCCTCTGGCCCAGGGGTGTGATGAGGGTGACAAGGTTGGTGCAGTGATTGCACAGGGATGGGAGGAGTTGATTCTGTCTCATGGCAGGAGAGGTGGGCTAGAAGACCCCTCGGGTCCTAATTTCTGGGCTGGTGTGAGATTCTAGCCCTTAGGCAATACACAGATGGAAGGGAGCCCTGGGAAGGAATGGAGACCTTCCCCTGGGACTGTGCAGAAACCCTGACAGGTTTCTGCCTCACTCAGTGTGCCGTGGAGTCATTTCTGACAGTCTGTCCTGACCTGGTGGCACGTCTCTCCCTGTTCTCTGGCCCCAGCAAGCACAGGAGCAGCTCCAGACAGGCCCTGCAGCCATTCCTCTGCCCTGCTGCTCTGCCCCTGCTGCCAGGGCTGGAAGCAGCGTCCACTGGAACCTGATCCACCCTGTCCCAAGGCCATGGAACGCTGCAGGCACAGAGTTTGTGGTGACTGGCAGTGGGGTGAGCCCCATCCCCAGCGGGTGCAGCTGTGAGCAGCAGGTGAGCAGCACTGACAGCAACGAGCCAGGGAGCGCCCAGGTGTGCTGAGCAACCAGAGAGGGCACAGAGGGCACACAGGGGCAGTGTGTGAACATGAGGGGATAAAAGGCTGGGCTGGAGAACAGCAAGGGCAGATACTTCACAGAATGACCAGGTTGGCAGAGACCTTCAGGATCATCGAGTCCAGCCCAGCCCCAGCACCCCAACTGCACCCTGGCACCCAGAGCCACACCCAGGCTGTGTTAAACACCCCCAGGGATGGGGACTGCACCACCTCCCCGGGCAGCCACTCCAGAACTTTATCACCCTTCTGGAAAACACTTTTCCCTGCTCTCCAGCCTGTATTTCCCTTGGCGCAGCTCGAGGCTGTGTGCTCTGGCTGTGTCAGTGCCTGGAGACAGAGCCCAGCCCAGCTGAGCACAGGCACCTTTCAGGAGCTGGGAGAGCGATGAGGGCAGCCCCGAGTCTCCTCTTCTCCAGGCTGAGCACCCCCAGCTCCCTCAGTGGCTCCTCTCAGGGTTTGTGTCCCCAGCTCCCTCAGTGGCTCCTCTCAGGGTTTGTGTCCCCAGCTCCCTCAGGGCTCCTCTCAGGGTTTGTGTCCCCAGCTCCCTCAGTGGCTCCTCTCAGGGTTTGTGTCCCCAGCTCCCTCAGTGGCTCCTCTCAGGGTTTGTGTCCCCAGCTCCCTCAGTGGCTCCTCTCAGGGTTTGTGTCCCCAGCCCCTCCCCAGCCTCGCTGTCCCCTCTGGATGGGCTCAAACATCTCAAAGTCCTTCCCAGCCTGCGGGGCCAGCACTGGACACAGCCCTGGAGGTGTGCCCTCAGCATGCCCGGTGCAGGGGCACAGTGACCTCCCTGCCCACTCTTGAAGCCGTGTGGAGTGGAATGATGTTCTCTGTAGGGGCTGGAGCTTTCCGATGCTGTACGGTGACACTCTGGGTACCGTGGCCATCTCAGCTGTGACAGAAGGTGGTGAGAGCTGGGGCCAGAGGCTGCCAGGGAGCAGAGTGCTCCTGGGGAGATGAAGCTGTTCCAGCTCCCCGTTCCAGCTGACAGCTGGAGCAGAGCCAGGCCAGCAGTTTGGCGGTGTGTCTCTGCATTCCAGGCAGGCTGTGACACACTCCAGCAGTGTTAGCTCTGCCCACGGGACATCCCAGAGAGGAGAAAGGTCCCTTTCAGTCTGAGGGAGGATTGGTCCGAGCGCACGGGACTTGGTGGGAACGAAGGGAGGAAGAAGTGGTGTTTGGGAAAGGGAAAGAGGCTGCTTTGTGTCTGGGGCTGGGAGAAGCAGCAAAGGCAGCCTGTCAGCTTCAATGAGCAGCTTCATACGTAGGGAACTGTTTATGGCTCCTTCTAATTGCTGTAATATTCCTGCCACGGCCACAATGCTTTTTGAGCTGCTTCACTTGCTCTGACAAATCAGCTGCCAGGAGAAGAGAAAACAGTGAAGTAAATAATGTAAGCAATGAAGGGAAGGGTGACCGATCTGCTGATCCCTCATCTCTGCTCTCTGCTGGCAGGAAAGTCCAAATGCCACCCGGGGCCTGGCCCATCCCATCAGGAACTGCCCTCGGGAGGGGCCGCTCTGCTGGCTCCCTCCCATGCCGTGCATCTCTAGGTTCATCACAGAGCTGTGGAATCACTGCGCTTGGGAAAGACCTCCAAGGTCACTGAGCCCAACCTGTGACTGATGCCTACCTTGTGAAACAGCCCAGAGCTCTGAGTGCCACATCCGGGTGTTCCTGGGACACCTCCAGGGATGGGGACTCCAAACCTCCCTGGGCAGCCCCTGGCAATGCCCATTCCACCCCTTTCCACAGGAAATTCCTGCTGTGCCCACCCTGAGGCTCCCCTGAGGCCGTTCCCTCTGCTCCTGTCCCTGTTCCCTGGAGCAGAGCCCGACCCCCCCGGCTGTCCCCTCCTGGCAGGAGCTGTGCAGAGCCACAAGGGCCCCCCTGAGCCTCCTTTGCTCCAGGCTGAGCCCCTCAGGAACTCTGCAGCCCCTTCCCAGCTCCCTCGGGAACTCTGCAGCCCCTTCCCAGATCCCTTGGGAACTCTGCAGCCCCTTCCCAGCTCCCTCGGGAACTCTGCAGCCCCTTCCCAGCTCTGTAGTCACACTGAGCTCTCCCAGCTGTGCCCTGTTCCTGGGACACAGGATGTGGTCCTGGGGAAAATAAACTCCTGTTCACTGCCAAAATCTCCTTCATAATTTATCAATATTCAGAACAAAGTTTCTGAAAGTCTGGGGGCTCATTTTAGGTGTCTAAAGCTATTTTTCCTCAGCTTGGAAATCCAAATTCCACAAACTTGTAGTTGGTGGGGCTCAGTGTCTTGGATTAGTAACCTCTGAGGCATGGATGGATGTCTCCATGAAATCTCCATGGACTGGGGGGACCGATGTGTGAGCCCTTCATTGGAACAGAGCGAGCCAGCAGATCACAGCAGCAGTGGGCCAGCTGCCCCATCAGCTTGGCTACTGGTTTAACAGCGCCACAAAATATTTTGAGTCCATGGCTGCATATTTGGGAGACAAAAAGGAACATCTTCCTTCTTCCCAACACCCGGAGATTGCTGGGTGCCCAAGAGTATCAGCCCTTCGTCCTCAGAAAGAAACTTTTCAGTCCCCAAACCTTTGAAGAAAATTGCAAATCCATTCCTTATTATTCAAGACTGCAGAAAAGATTTGTTCTGTTGAGCCTTGATGGGAAGAGCTCTCAGGAAGCACACGGGGCTCTCATCACTCCGACCACGCCGACTGGAGAGTGAGGTGGGAGTAAAAAGCCTCTGAACTCCCGCTGCTAATTAGACTTGCTCGGCCTATTGTGCTTAACGAGGGTATTGTCTGCAAATTGCTGCCGGTGGCCTTTTATCTCGCAGCAAGGGTGAAGTGCCTCTGCGGAGCGCAGGGGGAATGTTGACACCGTCTGGTGTCTCTGCAGGTGGAATCCTCGGGGCTGGGCTGGACGCAGCCTGGGAGCCCAGCACGGGAGCAGAAGGGATGTGAATAACCCAAACGCCGTGGGGCTCTGGCAGGATTCATTGCCTTTGGGAGCCGAGGGGAGCAGGGTTTGGAGGCTGAGCCCTTGGGGAAATCCCCCTCCGCAGCTGAGGAAGCAGCTGCCTCCTCCTGTGAAGGCTGCGAGGCTCAAGGCTGCTGTCTCCGCAGGGCTCGGGGGCCAGCACAGCGCTTCCCATCTCCCTGCGAGGCCCGCTGTGGGTGAGCACGGGAGGAGCGAGACTGAGGATTCCCTGCCCTGACAGGGCTACGTGTCCCCTGTCCAGATCAGGGCTCCTGGGACTGCAGCCCTGCCTGTGCCAGGTGGGGGTGACATTTTCAGGGCTCGGAACTCCTCTTCAGCCCCGGGGGAGTAGGGTTTGGGCTGCCCCAGCCCGAGACACGGACTGCAAATGGCACCAGCTGGGCTGATCCTTCTGGTTCACCGGGATCAGCAGCAGGAGGCGCACCCCCAGAGGCACAGCCCCAGAGGCACACCCCCAGAGGCACACCCCCAGGTGCACATCCCCAGGTGCACACCCCCAGAGGCACAGCCCCAGAGGCACAGCCCCAGAGGCTCAGCCCCAGAGGCACACCCCCAGGTGCACACCCCCAGAGGCACACCCCCAGGTGCACATCCCCAGGTGCACACCCCCAGAGGCACAGCCCCAGAGGCACACCCCCAGGTGCACATCCCCAGAGGCACACCCCCAGAGGCACATCCCCAGAGGCACACCCCCAGGTGCACACCCCCAGGTGCACAGCCCCAGAGGCACAGCCCCAGAGGCACACCCCCAGGTGCACATCCCCAGAGGCACACCCCCAGAGGCGCACCCCCAGAGGCGCACCCCCAGAGGCACACCCCCAGAGGCACACCCCCAGGTGCACATCCCCAGAGGCACCCCCTCAGGTGCACATCCCCAGGTGCACATCCCCAGAGGCACACCCCCAGAGGCACACCCCCAGAGGCACACCCTCAGGTGCACATCCCCAGAGGCACACCCCCAGAGGCACACCCCCAGGTGCACACCCCCAGAGGCACCCCCTCAGGTGCACATCCCCAGGTGCACATCCCCAGAGGCACACCCCCAGAGGCACCCCCTCAGGTGCACATCCCCAGGTGCACATCCCCAGGTGTGCTCTGGACAGAGCTGGTGGGATGAGGCACAGAAGAACCCTGAGGAGAGCCGAGGATGGATTTTGCTGATGGAGCGTGCTGGGAGAGCAGCCAGTGTGAGGTCAGAGAGGGGAGCAGCACGCATCTCCCATTCCCCATGGACAGAAACAGCCCCTGGCCCTCGGGGTGGTGAGCATCCCAGAGCCCCCCTGTCCCCTGAGGGCCAGCTGTGGCAGTGACAGCCCTGGCCCTGGGGGTGGTGAGCATCCCAGAGCCCCCTGTCCCCTGTCCTGAGGGCCAGCTGTGGCAGTGACAGCCCCTGGCAGTGACAGCCCTGGCCCTGGGGGTGGTGAGCATCCCAGAGCCCCCTGCCCCGAGGGCCAGCTGTGTGGTGAGCTGCCCGTTCCAGGCAGGCCCTGTCAGGCACAGACGCGCTCGTGGCTCTGGGTCGCTCCTGTGCCTGCTGCTGCTGCTGCCACTCGTGGGTGGGACAGGGACTCCCGGGAGGTCCCAGCGCCCCAGGACGAGGAAAGGCGAAGCCAAGGTGTCTGTGGGCTCTGCTGGTGGTGCAGGAAGAGAGGACCTGAGGATTCTGTTGTCTCTGCGTTGCAGTTCTTGGTCTGGGAGTGGATCCCTTCAGCTGAGCAAGCAGGGGTGGTGTCAAAATTTTTAAAAAGAGGGGAAAAGTCAGATGGAGGAAGTTAATGCTGCTTGTGTTTCTGAAAGCACGGCTCAGCTGGAGAATGAAGGGGAGGATTGTTTGGGTGCCTGCAAGCCAAGGCACTGCGTGGAGTGTGGCACAAACGCTCCTTTCAATCCCAGACATGACCCGGCCTCTCACCCTCTGCCCCACAGCACGGGGGACATTTCAGGCCAGCATGTGACATGAGATCCCTCTGTGACCCAGAGTGCTCGGTCACAGGAGCACAGGGACACGGGAGCACAGGGACACAAACACAGGAGAGCAGAACACAGGAACAGAGCACAGGAGCACAGGGACACAGGAGCACAGGACACAAACACAGGGACACAGGAGCACAGGAACAGAACACAGGGACAGAACACGGGAGCACAGGACACAAACACAGGAACAGAACACAGAAACACAGAACACAGGAGCACAGGGACAGAACAGAAACACAGAACACAAACACAGAACACAGGAGCACAGGGACACAGGAGCACAGGACACAAACACAGGAACAGAACACAAACACAGGAGCACAGAGCACAGGAACACAGAACACAGAACACAGAACACAGGAGCACAGGAGCACAGGACACAGGAGCACAGGACACAAACACAGGAGCACAGAGCACAGGAACACAGAACACAGAACACAGAACACAAACACAGGAACAGAGCGCAGGAACATGGAACACAAACACAGGAACACATTAACAAAAAACAGGGAACACAGAACACAAACACAGGAGCACAGAACGCAGGAGCATAATTCCAGCTTTAGCCCAGGCACTCCCACCCTGCTTGTTTCTCTCTCTCCAGCCCACGCTGTTTGTGCTCCTGGGCTGAGGTTTGGGTCTTTCATCCTTGTCCCCAGCTGGAGCAGGAATTGTTTTGTGTCCCTGCTCTGTGCAGAGCTCACCATCCCTAATGTGAAGCTCAGAACTGCACACTGAAGCAGCACAGAATGTGAAAAATATAAAAGCTAAACCTGAGGCATCAATAACAATGCTTTGCCTTGGAAGGGACCTTCAAATTACCTGGATTCCAACTCTGTGCCGTGGCAGGGACACTGCCACTGCCCAGGCTGCTCCGAACCCCATCCAGCCTGGCCCAGGACACTGCCAGGGATCCAGGAGCTTCTCTGGGCACCTTGAGCCAGGGCCTCACACCCTCCCAGGGAACAATTCCCTCCCAGTATCCCACGGAACCCTCTCCTGTCTTTGAGAGGACTAAAGCTCCAGAGAACTGATGGTGTAGTTGGTTATTAAGAGCCCAGCTGGAGAATCTCCCCTGGAAGGTTTCACCTATCCTGCAGTGGAGCATGCTGGGGAAGAGTATTAAATAAAATAAAGATGTGAAAGAATTGGAATTTCTGTCCTGGGGTAAGTTCTGATATTTCCTGTTTTGAGTCAGAACACAAACTTAAGTTTTAAAGAAAATGAAATAATTTTTTTTTAATTTTTTTTAATTTTTTTTTTTTACACACATTCCCATATTCCCATACCCTGATACCCCAGGGATATTTTACACACATTCCCATACCCTGATACCCCAGGGATATTTTACACACATTCCCATATTCCCATACCCTGATATCTCAGGGATATTTTACACACATTGCCATATTCCCACACCCTGATACCCCAGGGGTATTTTACACACATTCCCACATTCCCACACCCTGATATCCCAGTGATATTTTACACACATTCCCATATTTCCATTCTCTGATACCCCAGGGATATTTCACACACATTCCCATACCCTGATACTCCAGGGGTATTTTACACACATTCACTTTTTGCCATGGATTTTCACATTCAGATCAACCCAAATCCAGGCCTTTCCTCTGAGTGCATCCCAGACAAACTCCTGTAAAGCCAAATGGGAATTTTGTGGCTGGAAGTGATTTCCAGAATGGGAGTGGGTTTGTTTTCCTCTCCTCTCCAGCTGCCCTGTCTGACGCGGGAGCGCTGCCAGCCCCGGCTGAGGCACAGCGTGGACCTGAAGCTGGCAGACACCAGGAGCTGCGGGATTTGGGGAGCAGTGTCCTTCCCCAGGGGGATGTGAGCCCGGGCAGAGAGGAGCAGACAGTGAGCCGAGAGAAAGCCTTCGGAGGGCGGATGGGGCTCCTGGCTGGGCGCTGGCTCTGAGCACTGGCTGGGCTGTTCCTGGGCTGCTCCTTCTCCCTCGGGGGATTTACTCGCTGAAAGGAATTGCTGGCAGCTCTCTCACCACACTTGTTTGTTAGATTAGGCTGAGCTGTAAATATTTACCTTCCTTTTTATTGCATCGGAGGAACTTCCAGCTCTCTGTAGATGTGGATGTTTATCCATGAGAGCGCAGTGCATCCCGGGTGCTCCCGGCTCCTGAGTCCAGTCCCTGGCTGGCCCAGGTGACCCCGGGATCTGGGGCTTTATGGCTCAGCAGCCGTGCATGGGAGGGGGCACTGCAGCTGCAGATGCCCAGAGCAGGGCTGGAGATGTCCCCAAACCCCAGGGGACGAGGGGCACCAAGCTTTCACTGACTGCTGAACGCTGCAGGAGCTGGAGCTGGTGCTGGGAGGGGAGGGGATCTGTGCCCTGGCTGGGCCAGCATCTCTGAGCACAGTGAATAGGAATGCCACTGCCTGTGCCCTGTGCCACTGCCTGTGCCACTGTGCTGCTGTGCCCCTGTGCCCTGTGCCCCTGTGCTCTGTGCCCCTGTGCCCCTGTGCCCCTGTGCCCTGTGTCCTGTGCCCTGTGCCCCTGTGCCACTGTGCCCCTGTGCCCTGTGCCCCTGTGCCACTGTGCCCCTGTGCCCTGTGCCCCTGTGCCCCTGTGCCACTGTGCCCTGTGCCCTGTGCCCTGTGCTGCTGTGCCCCTGTGCCCCTGTGCTCTGTGCCCGTGTGCCCTGTGCTGCTGTGCCCCTGTGCCCTGTGCCCTGTGCCCCTGTGCCCTGTGCTGCTGTGCCCCTGTGCCCCTGTGCCCTGTGTCCTGTGCCCCTGTGCTCTGTGCCCGTGTGCCCTGTGCTGCTGTGCCCCTGTGCCCTGTGCCCTGTGCCCTGTGCTGCTGTGCCCCTGTGCCCTGTGCCCTGTGTCCTGTGCCCCTGTGCTCTGTGCCCGTGTGCCCTGTGCTGCTGTGCCCCTGTGCCCTGTGCCCTGTGCCCCTGTGCCCTGTGCTGCTGTGCCCCTGTGCCCCTGTGCCCTGTGTCCTGTGCCCCTGTGCTCTGTGCCCGTGTGCCCTGTGCTGCTGTGCCCCTGTGCCCTGTGCCCTGTGCCCTGTGCTGCTGTGCCCCTGTGCCCTGTGCCCCTGTGCCCCTGTGCCACTGTGCCACTGTGCCCCTGTGCCCCTGTGCCACTGTGCCACTGTGCCTCTGTGCCTCTGTGCCCCTGTGCCCCTGTGCCCCTGTGCCCCTGTGCCCTGTGCCCTGTGCCCCTGTGCCACAATTCCACTGTGCCCTGTGCCCCTGCCTGCGGGGCTGTGCACATGGACCCACACAGGTCACGGAATGCTTCAGCTTGGAAGGACCTCAAAGCCCACCCAGTGCCACCCTGCTGTGGCAGGGACACCTCCCGCTGTCCCAGGTGCTCCAGCCCCAGTGTCCAGCCTGGCCTGGGACACTGCCAGGGATCCAGGGATTCTCTGGGAATTCCAGCCCAGCCCCTGCCCACCCTCCCAGCCAGCAATTCCTTGCCAAGATCCCAGCCCCATCTCCCCTTTCCCAGTGGCAGCCATTCCCTGCCTCCTGTCCCTCTGTCCCTTGTCCCCAGTCCCTCTGCAGCTCTCCTGGAGCCCCTGCAGGCCCTGCCAGGGGCTCTGAGCTCTGCCTGGAGCCTTCCCTTCTCCAGGGGAGCATTCCCAGCTCTCCAGCCTGGCTCCAGAGGGGCTCCAGCCCTGCAGCAGCTCCGTGAACCCAGCTGTGCATTTCCAAATTGCCACTTTCCTTAATCCCAGCCCCGGGGGCACCATGCAGGAATGGGCTGTTATGTGGGATTGTTGCAGGGGGGCAGGAGAACAAGAGGAGGGTGTTTTTTTTGGAAAAGCTCACTGATGTTGGAACAAATCAGCGTCTTGATGCTCCTTCCCTGCTTTGCAAAGCGATTACTCTGCTTTTGAACCATTTGTTCTCCTTTGATTTGTCTCCAGCCTTGCTTTGGGGGGGAATTTTATGGAATTTTACTGCCTCATATAACACTTATCGCTGGCAATCAATATTGATTTTAACATAATGTTTTGTTTTAAGACTCCTTTTGTTGTTTTGCATTCATTCTGCATGTTAATAAGGTTTATAAAATCCATGATATTTTCTCCTTTCGTGAAATCTTATTGGGATAATTACCCTGCTCTGCTGACAGATCGTTGTGCCTGAATTATATAAAGAACAGCACTGTTATCTGCTTTCCTTTCATCTCGTGAGGGATGCTTTCCCACCTTGACAGCGGTGTGTGTGTGAATACAGAGTAAACACTGACAAACTGTTCCTGTGTAACCTTATTTACTTCTCTTCCTCCTGGAAAAGAAACTGCCAAGTGCCCCGCCGCGTTCCCAGCAGCGTGACCTTTGCTGGAAACGGGAAATGCAGCAAGTGAGAGGGGTGATGGCCAAGCCCTGGGGCAGGGGGCACCCCCGGCAAGTGTGATCCACGCCCAGCAGGGTGCACAAACCTCAGCCCGGCCTGGAGTGCCAGGCAAGGCTGTCCCGGGAGAGCCCTTCCCGGGGAAGGCTCTGTCCTGGGGTGATGTCCGGGAGCCCTGGATCCTTCTGCCTTCTGGGACACACTTGGATCCTCTCCTGCCTTGCTCGTGCACGAGTCTGGCTCCAAGTCCAGAGACGTCCCCACACTTCTGGAATCACAGGATCAGCCACAGCTGTGGGGTGTCCCAGCCCGTGCCCTGCACCGTGCCCCCTCTCTCCTCTGCGGGATGCCAGGCTGTCTCCCAGGCTCCTGTCCAGGGCTGGGCATGAGGAGTGCCCTCACACCTGCCCTGGAGGGATGCTGAAGCAGAGCCCAAGACCTTGAGCTGTTTGAGACCTGCAGAGATCTCAAACCCGTGCCAGGGAAAGGGAAGGCTGGGACACCTGAGCTCCTTTCCAGCCCCAGGTTCTGTGGTTCTGGGCTTGGGAATGAGCAGGGATGAGCCCGTCCCAGAAGCTGGGCAGCTACAGGATGAGATGGAGGAGCAAGAGGAGGCTGTGTCTGACAGCCTAAAGGCTGACCCCAATGAACACCATGGGAAGAGAGCTCCCAGGGCCGGGAGCTGGCTGCTCGCTGTGACAGCACAGATTTGTCAAACTCTGAATTATTTCTTCTTTCTCTCCCTTCTTGGGGTTGATGCCTCCAGACAATCATCTCCCTATGAATCAGACTCCCAAAGTCGTTGCTCCTGGGAATCTCTGCTGCAAATGCAGATCTCAGAAAGATTTTGCTTTCTTCTCATCTTCCTCTGCACCCCGTACAAATTCTCCCTGTCCCTGTCACAGAGTGCACTGAGCCCACAGACAGCTGTGACTCGCGAGCCCCAGAGACACAGCGAGGTAGAAATGCAAGAGATAAAACTGTCCTGCTTCTGGATAATCCCCAGCAAACAGCACTTTCCTTAATCCCTCACAGGATGCGTTATTGTGTCTCTGGGCTTTAGCTGCTCTTCCCAGGCATTTGCTCCTCAGTTATTAAGCACAGATCACTGGTTAGTGGCTGGTCCTGCCCAAAACAGCCCCGCAAGACAGCGCTGGCACCACACAGCCCAGGGCTCTCCAGCTGTGACGGGGCAGAGCTGAGCACCTCTCTGGGACCAGTCTGGCAGCCGGGGCTCCCTTGCCAGGGCTCCAGTTTGCCTCTGCAGTGCTGGCAGCACCAGGGGCAGTCAGGAACGGAGCCAACTGGATTGTGCAAGTTAAATCCAGCTGGGAATGGGTCACCAGTGGTGCCACCAGGGTGCCATCCCTGCTCCTTGGGTGCCAAACTGATCCTTGGTGACAAACTCTGCTCCTTGGTGACAACCCTGCTCCTTGGGTGCCATCCCTGCTCCTTGGGTGCCATCCCTGCTCCTTGGGTGCCAAACCCCACAGAGCACCTGGGCTTCAGGGACAGCGGGTGACTCCTGGGGGTGGTGTTTCCCACTCCACCGTTTCTGGGTGGCTCAAATGACAGGAGCTGCCCAGGCTCTTCCTCCATGGGGAAGCTGAACAGTCTGGAAGGTGCTGCTGCCCTGTTCCACAGAGCCCGATCCAGAGGGACCCTGACAGGCAGGAGAGAGGGGCCAACAGGAACCTCGCGGAGGCCATCAAGGGCAGGTCAGAGTGCCACCCGTGGGCAGGAACGAGCCCTGGCACCAGAATGGGCCCTTCAGCCACCCAGTGGGCAGGACAGGGCCCCGAGGTGCCCCCGAGGCAGCAGCGCTGAAGGCACAGGGTGTCCTGGGCTGTGACACAAAGCAGGGCAGGGGGGTCAGCGAGGGCTCCCTGTCCCCTGCACAGCCCTGCTGGGCCTCACCTGCATCACTGGGACCAGTCCAGCTCCCCAGGACCACCCAGAGCCAGCCCTCGGTGTCGTGAGGAACAGACGGGGTTTGGAAAACGCCCCAGGGTGAGGAGAGCTGGAAGCCTGGCATTGCTTCTCCAGGACTCACGCTCCTCCCTGGGACAGTGCAGGGAATTCCTCGGCTGTGTGGAAGGGCTGGGTGCTGGGAGGGAGCCCACGGTGAGTGGTCACTCCAGGCACTGCTCTGTGGAGCTGGAGGGAAGCGGGATCGTGGAAAACACAGGAGCCAGACAAATGCCATTCTCAACCAACACGAGCCCACGCCCCTCAGCCAGGAACTGAAACCATCCCCTCTACCCTTAGGAACAAAACAAAACACAGAATTTAAAGAAGCCCCCCCCTTCTGGGAGCTGGGAATGTGCCAGTTTGTCTGTGCTAGCCACGATTGCAGCTCCTCCCCTCGGGCTGCAAAGTGCTAACATTTTTGGCTCTGTCCCAGCTGACCTGACCTTGCTGACTCCTCCATCCCATGCGAACCCTCCTGCAGATCTCCGCTGCTGATAGTGCCATAAAAAAGCGTGGAAGGGGAAGGAGGAGCGGGACTGAGGAGGGAAGAGAAAGGAATGATTAAACAAAGCAATAGCCAGGCACCCACATAAAAATCTATCTGGGTGATGAAGCTGCAATAAATGTGGCACATCAGAGCTTCCGTATAAATGGTCGGGGTAAAATATATTTTTATAGATATGAAAGAGTAGTTTAAAAATTACTCTGAGCCCACCTCCCTCCCCCAACAAAAGAAGAAAAAATTGTCCGAAGTGTAGCAGGTTATTGATTTTTTATAAGTCAGGGACAAATTTATTGGAGAGAAAAGTTCATTATTTAGTAATCCCACAGCTCAATCTGCTCTGCTGGCCATTAACCCTCAACAGTTCCCATGATAAACTCCCCGTGAACTCTCCATGTGCTGCCTCAATGAGCTGCAGATGGATTTTGCTGAGGGCTCCTGCACCTCGCCTGGATGTTCATCGTGGTTTTGCTGACACAGGGCTCAGCTCCCCGGGGCACAGAGCAGTGTCCCTGCCCAGCCTGGCTCCCCCCGCTCCTCCATCCCCTCTGTGCCTCCCCTGTGTGCTGCTGAGAAGGAGAGGCTGAGAGCCACTGGAGGTGCATTAATCGCACCCTCTCCCTCAATTTTCCCACAATTCTTAATTGAATTGGTATCAACAATTCCTGAAGTACAGATATGTGGGAAAAGGAGCTGCTCCACAGTTATCCTGGCAGCGCTGGTGCTTGGTGGCCTTGTGATGCCGTTGCACAGGTGAGTCCCAATGTGTGCACTGCACGCTGTGAGTTACTCTGAACTTACACAGCAGTGCAAGGCTCCGTAGTGGGGTGATGCTGCAGCTCAGTGCAAGAGCCCCAATATTTTTCTGACCCTGTTCTATATTTCAAATAACATGGGAAATGCCGTGCCACAAGAGTCAGGGCAAAATAACATTAAACACTACTTTTCTTATCCAATGACATTTTCTATCCACCTTGCACAGATGGAAAGCTCTGCTGTGGGGAAAGGTTGGCTGGGAATAAGGCACGGGAAGCAGAATTATAAAAAATCGTGCTGTGAAATCATGAGGGGAGGCAAAATCTATTTGCCTTGTATGTGAGATCTATCTTGGTAAGTCATTTGATAGAGCAGATGAATTGCTCATTGGAGGCAGCTGGAAATACAGAGTGTGAAGGAAAGAAATAATTGAAACCAGCCCTCGTCAACACCGAGGGGGAGGGAAACGATGTGCTCAGGAAAGGTCCTGATCATGTGGTGGCCGCAGGCAGGTCACAAAGCACAGGGCAGCTCTGGGAAAGGAGCTATTGCTGCACTTACCCTGCTCCGCGGCTCTGTAAATCAGGGCTCGCTCAGCGTCCCCCGCCCGGGGACTGCAGGCGCTGATCCCACCCGGGACCTGGAGCTGCTTGCTCCCAGAGCTGGGAACGCCGCCCCAGAGAGCAGAGCAGGCGGGTGGGCAGGTCACGGTCATTAATTAATCGAGCGGTAACTAATGGCTGAGGGGCAGGCTCTCACCGCGTGTGCGGTGCTTGAGCAGCGTAATGCATTAATTAGTGCTGATGGGGTTTGGGGGTGCAGAGCAGCAGCACTCAGCGTCCCTGGGGGGCAGGACAGCTGCCGGCTGCACAAACGCCACCTGAGCGCAGGTGGGATGAGCAGATTCCCTGCAGGGTGCTCCTGGGCTGGTGCTCTGGCAGGCACAGCAGCCCAGCAGGGCTCTCTGGAGGAGGTCACTGCTGCTGTGCCCCCTCCATGCACCAGAGCACGAGCCAGGGGGAGAACCCACAGCCTGAGTCGGCCACACAGCTCCAGGAATGAACACTGACTGTCAGAAGGGGCACCTTACGCTTCAGGGGGCCAACCACGGAATCAGGAAGAGGAGAGGAATTTATTTTGTAAATAATATGGAGTGATAGAGTCCCAGAAGGGTTTGGAAGGAACCTTAAAGCCCATCTGGTCCCTTAAAGCCATGGGCAGGGACACCTGCTCCAAGCCCTGAACAACCTGGCCTTGAGTGTGTCTTTAAAATGCATCATCTCCACCGTCTCTGGAGACACAGAGTTTAAAAGTCACATTCTGAGGAGGTTCAGGTGTTTCCTCCCTGCACTAAGGAAGCAGGGATTTGGGGCAGGAAAGGTAAAAAATTCCCATTAATGGGGAGTTTTCCAGCCTGGGGAGCAGACTGGAATGTCACAACACACAGAAGACCTTGCAGGTCTGTCAGGTGAGCAGATCAAGAGGGTGTAAAAGCCTTTCTCTCCCTCTCACCTTGTCTGGCTCATGAGTGGCGTGGAGGGCAAGGGGACCCAAGAGGACCAGAGAGAAACGCTGCCACCAAATAAAACACCAGCACCAAATGGCCTCTGTCCTTTAATAAAGCATCTTGTCATGTGTGCAAACAAATCACCCCCTCAGGGCGATGAACTCGCCTCCTAAACGCCTGCCCAGAGGTCTCTCAGGTGTAAAAACCAGCAGGGCTCGGTGTTTGGAGGTAATTTATTTATGTGCTGGTGAATTCTGAGCCGTGTACAACAAAAGCCCGGGGGGAAAGTGAGTCTGAGCAGGTCTTTGAGCTCTCTCTGTGCCAGGATTCTGTGGTTCTGCTGAGGGCAGTGCTTCACACCGCCAGCACCCCCAGGGACACAGAAAGCACAGAAACGGGCTGGGAAATGGCACAGCCCAGCCGGATCCCCCCGGGGGCTGCAGGGAGGGCAGGAGTGCCCCGGGGGGACACAGGGACAGCGACCTTCCTGCCCTGGGGTGTCCCAGCAGCCCCCTAGAGCCTGGGATGGGGTGGCGTGGCATGGCATGGCACGGCACGGCATGGCACGGCACGGCACGGCATGGCACGGCACGGCACGGCACGGGGGACCTGATGCCTGCCTGACAGCTGGTAACAATCAAAGAGCTCTGGGCTGCAGCTGCTTGTCAGCTAACTCCCAGGCAGAAGCAGGTAAAACGAGGGGAGGCATTCAGTCTGGCTGCAAAAGTGAGGAGCACTGGGACTGGATTTTCCGAAAAGCGGTGTTTTCTTCCTGGCAAGGCTCGTGGTTGTGCCTCACGGACGGACAGCAGGTCTCTCCTCTGCACCCAGAGCTCCAGCACGAGCCCCTCTCCAAAGCTGGGATGCAGCCTCGGATGCGGGAGGCTCCGCAGCATCCCGGGGGGACAGGGACAGAATCGGCATCAGCGAGGTGACGCTGGGCTGGCCCGGGGCCCCCGGCTGTGGCTCCACAAGCCGGCAGAGCTTTGCCAATCCGCAGAGACATGCCAGCGCCCAGGAGCGAGCAGGGCTCTATCCGGGTCAGCTCCCTCCAGCCTGCCCGGGGCCAGCGCAGCTCTCTCTGCCCGCAGCACTGCCGGCTGTCTCCCAGGAGAAAGGCAAATGTGTCAAACCCTGCCTTTGCTTCCAGGGAGGTGGAAAGGGCTCCTGGAAAGTGCCCAGGAATGAGGAAAGGGAACACAAAGCTGGTTTTGGGAGGGCTCGGGCTAAAGAGGCTTCAAAAGGAGAAATCTCTTTACCTTTAGGGCTTTTGGAAATAAAAAGTACACAAAACTCTTTTATGGGGGGACTTTGGCTGTTGAGTTTTTCAAATAAGAATCTGTTTTTTGGTCTTTTGGGCAGACTTTTGGATTTGTTTCACTTTTGAACTTGCGACCGCATCATCCAATAGTTGGAGTGGATCCTGGGCATGTTTTAGAGAGGAATAAGGCACATCATCTTTACCCAAAGGTGACGCTTGATCATCAACCACATTAATGTAACAATATCTCAACATTTGCACAGCAAGGTGTGTCTTGGTTAAGGCAGGCCGAGAGCAGACGGGAGGCCAGGGGATCTTTGCACTCCCTGCAGGCTCAGCTCCAGGGCCTGGGTGATGTTCAGCTTGCTTGGGGAACACGTTCCCCCTGTCCAGGACACAACTCTGTGCTGGTGGAAGCCTTTACCAGCCCTCCTGCTTCTTTCAGTTTTTAAGGAATAAACAAATGAGCGCAGCTGTGTCTCACAGGAGCTGAGTGGCAGCCTTTAAATCTCCTTCAACGGCAGCGAGGGAGCTGAGCTTAAATGGCACAAAGAGCCAAGATTTGTGGCCCTTGCAAGACTTGTGATTTATTGCCCAGAGACACAGAAAAATACTTTTTTTCATCCCACCCCTTATTAAGCTCCTTCACTGACTGCTCGTTAAATTTTGCCAGGGAATTGCTCAGAATAAACATTTAAATCTCCAACAGAATATTGAATAACTTCTTTCCAAGAAGCATAAATAAACCAGACCCAGGTCTGCAGCCAGCTGTGTGCAGTCACAAAGTGTTTGTGCTTCCAGCCTGGGTCCTGTGAATTTCACAATGTCATTTTTTAGGGATGCATCAGACATCAAAGTTCCTCCTGAAGCCACCAGCGCTGGTTCAAAGTGGAGATGACAGAGATGGTTTGTGACTGATGGCCCTGCAGGGCAGGACAGGCTGTGGCTGGAAGGAGGGAGTTTGTGGTTGCTTGTGTCAGTTTATTGACAGAGAGACAAAGGGCCAGAGAAGGGCTGGTCCCCAGGGCTGATGGATTGTGGAGAGATGGAATTCGGTGTTTCACTGCAGCTCCACTCCAGACATCCCCCAGCTCTGCTCTTCAGCCTCCATCAACGAGCTCCCATTCCCACCCTAGAGCTCCCATTCCCACCAAACAGATCCCATTCCCACCAAACAGCTCCTGTTCCCACCAGGCAGATCCTGTTCCCACCAAGAGCTCCCATTCCCACCAAACAGATCCCGTTCCCACCCTAGAGCTCCCATTCCCACCAAACAGATCCCATTCCCATCAAACAGATCCCGTTCCCACCCTAGAGCTCCCATCCCCACCAAACAGCTCCCATTCCCACCAAACAGATCCCATTCCCACCAAACAGCTCCCGTTCCCACCAGGCAGATCCCATTCCCACCAAACAGCTCCCGTTCCCACCAGGCAGATCCCATTCCCACCAGGCAGATCCCATTCCCACCAAACAGCTCCATTCCCACCAGGCAGATCCCATTCCCATGGCACCCAAGGCTCCCTCCCAAGGCCTCCACACAGCTTCCAGCAGGACACACGGACAGAGCACAGACACCCTCCAGGGACATGGCCCGGGCAGGAAGGGCCCGGGGCCAGGTGCAGAGAGCCTCCAAAAGCCCAGCAAGGGCTGAACAGGAAAAGCTCATGAGGAAATCAAGAGATGCAATAGCCCGTGTTATAATGGAGAGACTTTTGTTCCTGGAAAACCTCGGCCCAGCTGCCCAGGGCGGGGCGGGAGTCCCCATCCCTGAGGCATTTCACAGCCCTGTGGATGTGGCACCTGGGGACAGGGACAGCGGTGGCAGTGCTGGGGGTGGCTGGACTCGATCTCAGAGGGCTTTTCCTTAGTTATTATTAGTTATTATAGTTATTATTATAGTTATTAATAACCTTAATTGTTCTGTGTCTCTGTGACTCCAGAGAGCTCGTGGAGAAGGAGGTTGGTGTGGGATGGTGAAGGAGCTCCCCCAGCAGCGCCCCTTGTCCCTGGGTGAGGGTTCCCCTGTGCAGGGAGCAGCGAGCTGAGCATCTCTGCGTTTGCCTGGGACAGGGGGAGCTGTCCCTGCCCAGGACGTGGCACTGGATGGGCTTTGAGGTCCCTCCCACTCCACACCATCCTGTAATTCCGTGATGATTCTCCAGACTAGCCTGGTACTGCTGCGAACAGAGAGTTAAACCATAAAGGAACAAGCTGGCAGAAGAAGTGCATGATATTGAGTGTGTCTGTATGGAATTGCAGAGATGGACATTGTGGGCACTGGCTTTGCACCCACAACCTTTGAGCAGCTTTCAGCTCATGAAGTGTCTCAAAAATCCCTTAAAGTGTCCTAAAATCCCGTGTCGTTGCTGTCAGGGAAGTGGAGAGACTCTTTCTCTTCCTCCTCCTGCTCCTCCTGCTCCTCCTCCTCGCTGCAGGGCTGTGCTGGGCAGTACCCAGCACTGGGATCTGGCTGCTCCAGCCTGGGGGCTCATCCCAGCCTGCCCAGCCTGGCACCCCTGCTGCTTACCGGGGGAGGAAAGGAAACTGGCTGCTCAGACCAGGCCTGGCAGAATTCACAGCTACACCTGTATGATTTCTAGGGGACAATCCAGAAAGTTCTGTGACAAAACCTCGATTATTTTGGATCCTCATTTGCTGCTGTCAGCAGGCTGGCTCCGTGTGGGTGGGTGTTACAGAAAGGACAAGAATCCCTCTGCTCTCCCCACAGTTCTTCCCAGTTTGTGATTTTCCCTGGTTTATTTTAGTTTCCTTTTGACATATCAATCCTAGTTTATCAGAAAAACAAACCTGCAGAAAAATAGATATCCTCACCTTTCCATGATGTTTTTTGGCTGACTGCAGTGCTGGAGTTGGTGTGGACTGGGACTGACTGCTTTGCACGGAGGTGCAGAGGGAAAACTTCATCTTCTCTGTCCCACTGCAAGTGTCCCAAAGTGTGGACAAGGGACAGCCACTCTGCCAAGCCCCTCCACCATGCACAGAGGTCTCCTGTTCTTGTCTGCTTGGCTGAAGGTGAGTTTCAGGAAATTTCCTGCATTTGATAAAACTTCAATCCTCATGAGCACACTGGCTTGGAAGGGATTTATAGGACCAGACCAAGGCAACCCGAAGGAAATCCTTCAGGAACCTGTTCCAGGATTCTGGAGCACTTCCAAATGAGGATTTCCACGTCAGTACCTTTAAATTCCAGGAAGGCTGTTGAGGAAGGGAATAATTTGAATTTTTACTCATGGCTAATTATAGATGGAGTGAGCTGAACTGAGCAGATGCTGAATGAAGATCATGGAGTGGTTTGGGTTGGAAGGGACCTCAAAGCCCATCCAGAGCCACCCCTGCCTGGCAGGGACACCTCCCAGGTGATCCAGTCCCAGGTGCTCCAGCCCCAGTGTCCAGCCTGGCCTTGGGCACTGCTGGGATCCAGGGGCAGCCCCAGCTGCTCTGGGCACCTGTGCCAGGGCCTGCCCACCCTACAGGGAACAATTCCTCATTCCCAACATCCCATCCAGCCCTGCCCTGTGGCAGTGGGAGCCATTCCCTGGGTCCTGGCACTACAGAGAGGAGAGAGGGGGGCCTGGAAAAGATTGAAGATGAGGAGGGGTTTCAGAGACTCATGGAAAATGGGTGTGGGATAATCCAAACCCATCTCGTTTCGGGGGAAGGTGCTCTGCTCTCCAGCTCCCAGAGATGGATTTCCCACCCTTTCTCCAAGACTTTTGCTCTACCCTCACCTTTGTCTTCTCCAAAGCCCTGAAATCAGTGTTTCCCAAACACATTCCCAGGAACACTTCCTGCTCTGTCAGCTCTGGCTCCAGCTCAGCCAAGAGATGTGAGCAGCTTTTCTGGGGCTGGGCTGTCCCAGCCTCTGCTCCTCCTGCTGGATCAGAGGGAGCAGCAAAGGGGAAATGCAATTGGGAAGAGAAGGGAAGCTGCGGAGTGTCTCCAAAGCTCAAACCTGATTTTAAAAATGTTTGGGTTCGAGTTCTGGGCACCCGTTCAGGATGGCTCTGCTCTTGTTTGGATGGGGTGGCCCCTCTGTGTTTGTCGGGATCAGTGCACTAATGAAGGCTTGAAGGGAAACGCTGGGAAAGCCTTTTATGCATCTAATGACACTTAATTTCCATAGTAAATGCCTCATGTTTAACGAGTGTTTTATTCTTCCCCAATTTACATATTTATCGTTAACTTTGGTGCCTGCTCCTGAGTAATTAGCCGTCTGTTTAAAAGGAGCCTGTGAACTCTCCAACCACGTGCTCATCCCAGTGATGGGCAAAAAACCCAAACAAACCTTGGGCACTTCTTTTAGAGAAGCATTTGATTACAGGTTGCTGAAAGAAAGTCAGGGGCAAAAAAAGAGACAGGGTTTGCATAAGGAATAAAACACAAGGGAGGAAAAACGGGGACAAAATGACATTGGGACTCAATGGGAAGGGAATTTCCCAGTTAGGAGAGTATTTGCCAGTCCCTCTGGGGAAAGGTGCCAAACTGCCCAGCCACTGCAGCACACCAGCTGTGGGACATGCTGGAGTTGTGTTCATGCAGCTTTGCCCAAAACCAGCAAGGGCAGAAGCCCTGAAATTCAAGATCCTTGCTGATCAAAAGGCAGGGAAATATCTGAGAGCAGGACAATGGCCCAGA
This sequence comes from Motacilla alba alba, assembly GCF_015832195.1. NCBI lineage: Eukaryota > Metazoa > Chordata > Aves > Passeriformes > Motacillidae > Motacilla > Motacilla alba. The sequence goes on from NC_052019.1 coordinate 518,455, forward strand.
GAAATCACCAGAGAAATCAGAGATGGAGGTGTCACTGCCCACAGAGCCTGGCAGAAAATCATATCAAACCTTTCTATTTTGCTGTGAATAAATAGGAATGAAAATTAAGAGTTAAAACCAAGTGTAGAGAAAATCCTTTGGAGAGATATTTGCTGAAGCACAGCCTGAACATTCCTGCTGATAGCAGCATTCAGGAAAGGCCAGCTCTGTGCCTCGGAGTGAGGTTGAGTTCCAGGCAGATATTAACCAAGCCATTCGTTGTGCTGGCCCATAACCTTGGTACCAAGCATGATAATTGGGTGTTTAACCTTTATCTTGATCACATAAACTGCTCCTGCTCTTCTTCCCGAGGTTTGCCTGTGGCTGAAGTCTGCAGAAAATGGCAAATTCAATTTGTATGCATGTGTACAATGTTTGCATGTGCATTTAGGCCAGGGACCCATCACCCAGCATCAGATCAGTGAATCAGGACCTCTGACTCCTGCTATCAGCACTGGTATCAGCAGAGGCAGCTGATGGAATCAGAACCCTCTGACTCCTGCTATCAGCACTGGTATCAGCTCAGACAGCTGATGGAATCAGAACCTCTGACTCCTGCTATCAGCACTGGTATCAGCTCAGACAGCTGATGGAATCAGAGCCTCTGAGCTCCTGCTATCAGCACTGGTATCAGCTCAGACAGCTGATGGAATCAGAACCCTCTGACTCCTGCTATCAGCACTGGTATCAGCAGAATCAGCTGATGGAATCAGAACCCTCTGACTCCTGCTATCAGCACTGGTATCAGCTCAGACAGCTGATGGAATCAGAGCCTCTGACTCCTGCTATCAGCACTGGTATCAGCAGAAGCAGCTGATGGAATCAGAGCCTCTGACTCCTGCTATCAGCACTGGTATCAGCAGAATCAGCTGATGGAATCAGAACCCTCTGACTCCTGCTATCAGCACTGGTATCAGCAGAGGCAGCTGATGGAATCAGAACCCTCTGACTCCTGCTATCAGCACTGGTATCAGCAGAGGCAGCTGATGGAATCAGAGCCTCTGACTCCTGCTATCAGCACTGGTATCAGCAGAGGCAGCTGATGGAATCAGAGCCTCTGACTCCTGCTATCAGCACTGGTATCAGCAGAGGCAGCTGATGGAATCAGAACCCTCTGACTCCTGCTATCAGCACTGGTATCAGCTCAGACAGCTGATGAAATCAGAACCCTCTGACTCCTGCTGTCAGCACTGGTATCAGCAGAGGCAGCTGATGGAATCAGAACCCTCTGACTCCTGCTATCAGCACTGGTATCAGCAGAAGCAGCTGATGGAATCAGAACCCTCTGACTCCTGCTATCAGCACTGGTATCAGCAGAGGCAGCTGATGGAATCAGAGCCTCTGACTCCTGCTATCAGCACTGGTATCAGCAGAGGCAGCTGATGGAATCAGAGCCTCTGACTCCTGCTATCAGCACTGGTATCAGTTCAGACAGCTGATGGAATCAGAACCCTCTGACTCCTGCTATCAGCACTGGTATCAGCTCAGACAGCTGATGGTAGCCCAGTTCACCACAGCAGTGCCCATTCCTGGTGCTGGTCCCTGGCCGAGGCTGGTCTAGGTGTTGAGGTCCTGTCTGGATTCCAGTCATGGACCAAAGGGCTCTGAGAGACTGGACACAAGTGTCCTTGGAGGCATGCTGTTCCCAGGAGAAGGGCAGCTGTTGCTGTGACCTGGCGTTAGAGAGATGACACTCTTGTTTCTGCAGTGAAGAAAGGCACAGGTTTATTCCCACACCCCATGACACAGAGTTTTATAAGTAAATCGTGCCTGTCTCCAGTTGGTCAGTAACGGGCTGTGTCTGTAATGGCTGCTCAGAGATGCCTGCCTGCTGGCAAGTGTCTGGGTGTAGATATTGTTTACATTTTTTGTCTTTGACAGTTTAGAATATTTATATAGGTGCAGGTAAAAGTCTCGGTCCTATAATTCTTTTTTTCAGGGAAGCAGGTTGTTTTTCACCATTGTAGGATTCTATTTTCAGGAAAGGTTGGCATATTTCTCACAGGTACAGTTGAATCCAGTTAGAATTCAGTCTGGGACGCTTTTACTGGCCTGCTGTTTAGCCACCACAGGCAAGGAGCCCCTGCTAAGGGTCAGGAGATCCCCCAAGGTGGATTTTGGCCTCTGGAGAATCCCCCTTGGCCCCCGTGTCCAGCCATTGTCCCCAGGGCAGGGTGTGACCTGAGCAGGCTCAGGCTCTGCTGATTCCAGCAGCTCCATGCTCCAGGGCTGGGAAAAATCCTGTTCCTCCCAGGGCTCCTGGCAGCATTCACCAGCAGAACTTGCACCCACAGAGCTAATTGCATCAGCAGGAGCTGCCACATTCCAGTATTTACAGAGACATGGAACCAGACCATCCCAGAATGGCTTGGGTTGCAGTGGACCTTCAAAGCCATCTCATGCCACAGCCCAGAGCAGCTGGGGCTGCCCCTGGATCCCTGGCAGTGCCCAGGCCAGGCTGGACACTGGGGCTGGAGCAGCCTGGCACAGTGGGAGTGTCCCTGCCGTGGCAGGGTGGCACTGGGTGGGCTCTGAGGTCCCTCCCGACCCCACCCAGCCCATCCCATGGTGCTGTGATGTGCACAGCTCAGGGAGGGAGCAGGAGCCTTTCCCTCAGCCAAGCAGAGGAGCTCAGCAGTGACAGCACCACTCATATTTCCCAGACTTTTCCGTTTGCTGCATTCTGGGGTCTCCACTGGAGGCATTAAGTTGGGCATTAAGTTCTTTCCTCAACTTCACAAAAAAAGAGGAGTTGAGGAAAGTACAAATGAGTTTTACCTCGATTTTAATGACTATAATTTTCTCTCGTAACGGTAATTTCAGTAATTAATGGCTGCATTCTTCTATTGTTGCAGTATTTGGAGATGACACAAAATGAGCAAGTGTTTTTGTGTCAGTGACAAAGAGAGAAGATTAGCTGGTGAATGCTGATAGGAAATGTTTGGTGGGAGGAATAAGCAAGGAAGGACTGATAACAAGTTTGGTGGCATTGTTTCTTTGCTGTATTATCTCTATTTTACTGCCAGGGAACTGCAGCAAGAACAATGATCTGATGGGAGGCTGCAAATCCCCTCCTCCTCCACGGAGCTGGCTGGCTCCAGTGCCTGGCTGGACATGGGACGGTTATACCCAAAAAGTGCTGTCACGGCTGGGACTGTGGCACTGGGCTGCTTTAAAAGGTCTCAGGTGAGACCTTGGCTCTTCCCAGATTTTACAGCAGATCAATCAAACTCTTGTCCTGTGTTTAGTGAGGAGAACAGTCCCTTCTTTCCTGGTTCCATGGAAGGTCCCCAGGAAGGCTGTGCTCTCCTGGTGCTTTGACAAATCTTGGTCAATGGGAATCTCACCACAGGTGAGTTTTTTGTGGTTTGTTTTTAAATTTCAAATGAAATTTCCAACATTTTTCAATAGTAGGAATAATAACAGCTAATAACACTTCTCACACGTGTCAGCTCCTGGGGTTCCTGCACAGAGATGCAGGAATGATGTGTCGCGTGACGGGTTGCACTTCCCAAGGGATTTGTCTGGAATAAGTGGTGCTGTGGAGCCAGGGCTGAGCAGGGAGCTGTCCCCTGGCCACTCTGCTCACACAGGAGCCACTGCCCCGAGGGCTCTGCCCTTCAAGGCCTGCCTGAGCTCCTGGGGGTGAGCACCCTCTGCTCCCCCGGGCTGGGCACTGCTGCTGTTCCCAGCCCACATCAGCTCCTCTCCAAGGAGCATCTCCTGACTTGGGCTCTGAGGGCAGGGCTGCAGTGAAATCCAGACTTCAGCTGCAACCTTCCCAGGAAAATGCACATTATTTCATGCATTCCTGCTCCCAGGATGGAGCCATCGACTCACAGCCCCCTTTGGAGGCACAGTGGGGTTTGGTTTGTGTTTAATGTATTCACCCCTGCATTGCCCTGGGGGAGGTTGAGTTTCACCTCGTGACAGTCGGGATTTTCCCCCTCTTTTTCTACTTGTTCAGCACCCTCCCCTCGTGCTTTGCCAGTGAGGGAGGATGTTCGTGACTGTGCCATTTCTTCCCTTCTCTTGGACCAGGGACTTGGCTCAGTGCTCTTTGTAGGTGCCCTTGATGCTGCTCAGTCCCAGCTGCAGTGTCTGCCCTGCCAAGCTGACCCGTGCCAAAGGCGCCAGGAGCTGGGCACACACAGGGGCCAGGCCTTGGCTCTGCTGGCTGCAGAAATGGCAGAGAGAAGCACTTGAGCCCTGCTTCAGCACCAGAGCTTTTCCAGGGCTCAGAGACCAGCCTCAGCTGGTGACTTAGAAATTACCCATGGGGTTACCTTAAAACCAGGTCCTTTGCTTTGGTTTGAGAGCTGTGAATCCCTAAAACCCCCGGTGTTTCCTGCCTGAGGAGGCTGATCTGTGCTTTGCTTTTCCAAAGTGCTTTTTGTGTGGCCATCCCCACCCTGCAGCCAGGTTCCTGCCCTGGCAGAGGAAGAGCAGGGCCTGTGAGCCCAGCAGAGCAGGGAACTGACTGGAGCGAGGGAGAGCAGGGCCTGTGAGCCCAGCAAAGCAGGGAACCGATGGGAATGAGGAAGAGCAGGGCCTGTGAGCCGAGCAAAGCAGGGAACTGACTGGAGCGAGGGAGAGCAGGGCCTGTGACCTAAACAAAGCAGGGAGCTGACTGGAGCGAGGGAGAGCAGGGTCTGTGAGCCCAGCAGAGCAGGGAACTGACTGGAGCGAGGGAGAGCAGGGTCTGTGAGCCCAGCAAAGCAGGGAACTGACTGGAGCGAGGAAGAGCAGGGCCTGTGAGCTGAGCAAAGCAGGGAACTGACTGGAGCAAGGAAGAGCAGGGCCTGTGAGCCCAGCAGAGCAGGGAACTGACTGGAGCGAGGAAGAGCAGGGTCTGTGAGCCCAGCAGAGCAGGGAGCTGACTGGAGCGAGGGAGAGCAGGGCCTGTGACCTAAACAAAGCAGGGAACTGACTGGAGCGAGGAAGAGCAGGGCCTGTGACCTAAACAAAGCAGGGAAGTGACTGGAGCGAGGGAGAACAGGGCCTGTGAGCCCAGCAAAGCAGGGAGCTGACTGGAATGGGACCTGAGGGCTCCTCCTGCCGTGCCAGGGCCAGCTGTGAGCGTGGAGCAGGCAGCCAGCGGGTCCTGCTGGGAGCCAGGATGGTCATCCCACAGCTTCCCCTGTCCCAGTGTGCTGTGTCCAGCCTGGCCTGGGACACTGCCAGGGGCCGAGCTGGGTCTCTTGGCATCAGCAGGAAGGGAAGGGAAGGTGCCACCTGCCTTCCATTGCCAGGGTTATTCCCTTGTTTCCCTGGCCCTGACGAGCCCTCCATCCTGCTCTGCTGGGAACGTCCAGGAAGGGGCCTCAGGCTGAGCTCAGGTGTGGCTCAGGGCATCACCCTGGAGACACAGCGGGCAGGGGCATGAGTGGAGGGAGCAACAGGAGCGGGGAGAGGCAGGAATTCCTTCCTGCATCATCCTGCAGGGTCCAACAACCACCTGGGGACGGTACAAATGTGAGGGGTGGTCCTGGGGGGCACAGAACGTCTGTGAACCTCCCAGAACCTCTGTGAACCTCCAGAACCTCTGTGAACCTCAATGAACCTCTGTGAACCTCACAGAACCTCTGCAAACCTTACAGAACCTCACCGAACTTCTCAGAACCTCTGTGAACCTCCAGAACCTCTGTGAGCATCACAGAACCTCACAGAACCCCTATAAACCTCACAGAACCCATATAAATCTCAGAGAACCCCTATAAACCTCACAGAACCTCACAGAACCCATATAAATCTCAGAGAACCCCTATAAACCTCACAGAACCGCTGTGAACCCCACAGAACCTCTGCCAGAGAGGGAGCAGGCCAGGGCTGGTTTACACAGCCGCCTCCCTCCCGTCTCTTGCCCAAGGCCTTTGAAAAGGAGCTGTACAATCACCCTGCACCCCTGGTTTGGGGCACCGAGCCCCAGGGTGCAGCTGAGAGCCCGGGGTGTGCCCCTGGGGACGGGAAGGACGGGCAGTGCTGGGAGCCTGGAGAAGGAGGGGACAAACCCAGAGACCCAGAGCCATTTCCACCCCACAGTGGCACTGCGACTGCCACTCCCCCGGGCAGGCATGGCCGAAAAATGTGGGGGTGCAGCTCCAGCTTCTAAAAACCATTCTCCCACAAAGAAAATATGGAAAAAGCCCTAAATAATGCACTTGATTGTGAGTTGAGCCAAACCTGTAATAAACCCTTCATTGTTTCAGCTTTTGCTTAAAATACAGGCTAATAGAGGGCAAATTTGAAATATCACTTCAAACCTCCAAAAAGGAAGGATTTTGTGCTGAAATTAGAAATCAAAATCCATTTTACATCCTTCCCAAAAAAATTCCCATCTTCGCTGTGTGCTTTTAACCAAAATGTTTTGCTAAGCCCAGCCAGAATGAACAAGCATTTCTGGTCAGTCTGAATAGATTTTATTCCTTTTCATCCAGGGAGATAAAATATTCTACCAAATGTATTCATTTATTTATTATGCATTTTGGCTGTAAATACAAATGCTGCTTTATGCCCACCAAAAAGCACAAGCTATCATTTAAAAAAAAATGTTTATATTAACACTGGAAGTTGGGCGTAGTGCCTAGCAGAGAAAATAATGTCAATTACCCACACAAATAGCTTTCCAAATCTCCCAGTGCTGCTTTCTGCATGAGCAGTTCGATTCAGAGAAATTAGAGATGGGAAAAGATCTTATTAGAGAGTCTCATCTCCCTCTCTGCTCGCAAAGCTCTGTCCCCCACTGGGTGTTTTCCAGTTAGCTTTGCCCAGCCAGCATTTAGAATGATGGGGGTCTCTGGGGTAGCCTGAATATTTTTTTTTCCATACAAATATATCTTCATTAGCAAGCAGAAATAGTGAAATTCTGCTGTGAAAAACCCTGACTCGGAGTCAGGTATGGGTAAAAAGTCTCTCACCTGCAGTCAAGGTGCAGAAACTGGGAGCCAGCAGAGCCTGGGCTTGGCTTTGCAGCCCCAAAGGCCTGGAGATGATGTCCCCAGCATCCCTGGGTGGCCTGGCAGGGCAGGGATGGACAGGGGTGATGTCCCCAGCATCCCTGGGTGGCCTGGCAGGGCAGGGATGGACAGGGGTGGTGTGCCCAGCATTCCTGGGTGGCCTGGCAGGGCAGGGATGGACAGGGGTGATGTCCCCAGCATCCCTGGGTGGCCTGGCAGAGACAGGGATGGACAGGGGTGATGTCCCCAGCATCCCTGGGTGGCCTGGCAGAGACAGGGATGGACAGGTTTGGGTTGCTCTTCCTCCAGACTCTTTTCCCTCAGCACTTTGTTAGTACTGAAAATGCTGTCCTGGTGGGACAGGGTTCCATCCGGGGACTCCCTGTCCCTGGCTGTCCCTGTTCCTGCCGTGTCCCTGTCCCATCCCTGTCCCTGTCCATGTCCCTGTCACTGTCCCTGTCCCATCCTTGTCCCGTCCCTGTCCCTCCCCCTGCCCTGTCCCTGTCCCTGTCCCTTGCCCAGCCCTGTGGGGCTCAGGGGCTCTGGGTGTCTGTGGGGGGTTCTGCCCCACCAGGGACTGGGCTCTGACCCCAGCTGAGCTTCCCACAGAGCACCACAGACACCATGGATGCCACAGGCACCACAGGTACCATGGACACCATGAGCCCCATGGGCCCCATGGGCACCACGGAGCACCACAGACACCATGGACACCACAGACACCACAAGACACCATGGCACTCCAGGGCACCATGAGTCCCATGGCACTCCACAGGCCCCACAGGCCCCACGGGCCCCATGTTCACCATGGACACCAAGGGCCCCACAGGCCCCACAGGCCCCATGTTCACCATGGACACCACAGGCCCCACAGGTCCCACAGGCCCCACAGGCCCAACAGGCCCCATGTTCACCATGGACACCATAGGCACCACGGGCACCACAGGCCCCACAGGCCCCATAGACACCATGGGCACCACGGGCACCACAGGCCCCACAGGCCCCACAGGCCCAACAGGCCCCATGTTCACCATGGACACCATGGGCACCACGGGACTCCTCGGGAAGGATGAGGACCTGATGAGCATCAAAGACAAAGGGGTCAATGACCAACAGGAAGCCAGATTCTCAGAACTGTGTAACCTGGGACCAGTGAACTCTGAGCCAATGGATCTCCCTGGGTTTTGGCTGTATAAATGTGTTACAATCTCGTAAAGAGCCATGTGTGATGGAATTATTTCCTCCGCACAAGCCAGGCAATGTGTGGATGAAGTGGTTTCTCTTGCACATCCTGGCCAGGAGAAAGTCATGCCTTGCCTCTCTAACCCTAAAAGATGCTGTTGGAGAATTGTTGTTTTCCCTGCAGTTTTGGTGACAGCTCTGCACGTGGCAGTAGCTCTGGAGCCCACAGGACACAGCTGTGCCTCTGGCCCCTGTTCTCTGCCCAGCTGGGAGCAGCCCTGCCATCCCTGCCTGCAGGACACCACGGGCCTGGCCAGGACAAAGCCCCAGGTGAGGGGGCAGCCCCCAGCCCTGGGCTGCCATGTCCAGCTTCACCCCCAGCCCTGATCTGCCGTGTCCAGGTGCAGCTGAGGGGGGCTGAGGGGAGAAGGGGAATGTCCCAAAGCTTTGCTCCCCAGCAGCTCCCTCCTCAGCCCCCAGCTGTGCCCTGGAGTGCCTGTGCCTGTGCCAGCCCCAGCAGCTCTGACAGCCACTGTCACATCCTTCTAAAGGTCACTGCCAGCCAGCTGGGCTCCTCTATCACCTTATCAGCTCTTCCCTTAACCAGCTCAGGGAGAAGCTTCTCATGGTGAATTAGAGCCAGCAGTGTGTTACTGTGTGATAAGCACAAGCCGTGGGGCCGAGCCTCTCTCTGCTCCCCACGTGCCCTGCAGGGCTCCTTGGTGAGGCAGGACCTTATCTGAGTGATCACAGGACCTTATCTGTGTGATCACAGGACCTTATCTGTGCGATCACAGGGATCTCCTGAGGCAGGACCTTATCTAAGTGATCACAGGACCTTATCTGTGCGATCACAGGGATCTCCTGAGGCAGGACCTTATCTAAGTGATCACAGGACCTTATCTGTGTGATCACAGGACCTTATCTGTGTCATCACAGGACCTTATCTGTGTGATCACAGGGATCTCCTGAGGCAGGACCTTATCTGTGTGATCACAGGATCTCCTGAGGCAGGACCTTATCTCTATGATCACAGGACCTTATCTGTGTGATCACAGGGATCTCCTCTGCCAGGCACCTCAGCACCTCCCATCTCCCCTGGCAGCATCCCTGGGGCAGGGGCTGCTTAAGGTCACTCCAGAGTCCTGCCTTGGGCCAGGGGCTGCTCAGGGGCGCTGCAGAGCCCTGGGCCAGGGGCACCTTGGGGTCACTGCAGAGCCTGGGGCTGTTTGGGGTGACTGCAGGGCGCTGCCTTGGGCCAGGGTCTCCTCGGGGTCACTGCAGGGCCCTGCTGCACTCACAGACCCACGAGGCTGTGGGGTCACAGGGCACACCTGGGCAGGTGTCACAACCGGGATATTGGAAGAACCCCCCAAGAGCTGGTTCAGCCCCTCAGCCCACACGTGCCCTGCCCTGGCAGTGTCCCCTCAGCGAGCACAGTGTCCCTTCCTCCCCAGGCTGGGCTTAGCCAGGGAAGCCTGAGCAGCTCCTGTGCCTCAGAGACAGAACAAATGCAGCAGATCCAGAACTGGCATCCATTCCAGGCTCCCTTTGTCATTTTCCTGCTGGGAAACCTGGGGGAATCAGCCCCTTCCTCTCCCCTGCAGCTCCTGTGGCACAGACACACCTTGGGGAACCTGTGGGGCCTCTTCTGGAGCTGGAAACTGAGTCCCAGTCTCCTCAGAAACTCCAATTAATTTTTCCTCACCCCGGGGGAAGAACTGTACAGAGACTCAGATTTATGCAGGGATGGGATATTGCAGCCAGCTGCCCTGAACTCCAGAGTGGCTCTTCCTCTGGAGGGTCACCGCTGTGCTCCTGAGTGTCCCTGAGTGTCCCTGAGTGTCCCATGGCCCTGAGACACCTGGCCAGGTGGAAGAAGCAAATGTATCATTTCCCACCCCCTGCTCATCTTTCCCTAATGTCTCATTTATTTACCAGTGCTTTATTCCTCTCCAATTAATTCCTATCTCTCACTTGATTTCACTTTTTAATTCTCTTATTCCTTTTTTAATAACTTATAGTCTTGCTAAATGACCAAGGAACTCAGGGATAGGAGTATTATTTTTTTTAATAATCCATTTTATTGCTGCTGCTCATTTCACATTCTCCTGCTGTACTGGCTCTCTGATGTAACCCAGGAGTGGATTTTCCCATTTCCAGCCCCTGCTCACAGCCAAGATTCATAAATCTGAGAAGGAAAATGAAAATAGCAATAATAATAATGATAATAATAGTAATAACAACAGCAAGAGTAGATAAAGCAGGGGCAGCCTGAAGGTGGGGAAGTGGCTGTAAACACCAGCACTGAGAGCTGAGGTTGGCCATGGACTGATCCAGAGGTTTGTAAATGTGAACATCCTCCATGGCACTCTGGAGCAGACTTTGTTCATCAAAGTTCACAGACTCCAGGCACTTGAGCTCTTCTGCACCGTGGAGTGCTCCAGGAGCTGCTGGCAGAGACCTGGGGCAGCGTCCAAGGGTCTGCCAGCACCTGGAGATCAGGGATTTGGTCCATGGCACCACACGGGGCAGAGCATGTGGGGACTTCAACAAGCCAGCCTCATCCTGCCCTTCATTCTCCTCCAACACAGCAGCCAGGACAGCCCTGGGGTGGCAGCAGGGCCAGGGCAGTGCCCTTGTCCCCTGTGCTGGCACTGCCGGGACACCGCCAGTGCTGGGGCAGCTCCGGAAAGCCCTGCAGGGGCTGGAGCGTGGCCAGGGCAGGAACAGAGCTGGGAAGGGATGGAGAGTTCCCGAGGGAGCTGGGAAGGGAATGGAGAGTTCCCGAGGGAGCTGGGAAGGGGCTGCAGAGTTCCCGAGGGAGCTGGGAAGGGATGGAGAGTTCCTGAGGGAGCTGGGAAGGGCTGCAGAGTTCCCGACAATGGTTGGACTCCAGGATCTCAGAGGGCTTTTCTAGCCTCAGTGATTCCATGATTCTGTGCTCCATAAAACATTCTCCAGGTGTCTGCACTGCCCTCCAGGCGAGGGGGACAAACCTCGGCATGGCAGAGTCACCATCCCACAAACACAGACCCACACCAGGAGATGTCTGCCTCCCAGCGCAGCACAGACCCAGCTCAGCTCCTGCAGCTCTGCTGCCCTGGAACGCCTCTGGCAGCTGGTCTGAGCACTGCTGGGCATCCCTCCCCTCTCCTTCAGCTGGGTTAACACCTGCCTGGAAGGAGCCTGGGAACATTCCTGAGAGCAGGCAGCTTTTTATGGCTTCTGTTATTATGGCCATTATTCTACTCCAACGTGGTTATTGGCTCGTTAGTATTAAATCAGCTGATAACCCAGGGAGAGGCTCCGAGGCCGGGGCTGTCACGGGGCCAGCTGATGCCATCTGTGGCCACCAAGCTGGGGTGTTAGCCCGCAGAGTGGCGGGGCAGGGGCAGATTTGCACTTGGCGGGCACAGGGAGGGTTCGGAGCTGGGAATGAGCTGCAGGGTGCAGCAGCCCAGGCTGCTGGCCTTGTGGCCGGGGCAGCACCAGCAGCAGCAGAAGGAAGGGCTGGAGCAGCTCTTGGGGGGTGGGTAATGAGCCACACGGCACAGAGGGAGGGCTGGGGGTGTTTGGGGCTGGGCACACGCACAAGGGGCTCCTTCTCCCCCTCCCTGCACTTCCACACCCTTCATTTAGACACTTGATTTGGCCCTTTGTGAGGTGGAAGGAGAACAGCAGAATTACAGACTTCCACTGGAGAGCTGCCTTGTGATTTCGCCACCCTTTGTGTGGGCTTAAGGACTTTCAGGTCTTTTTACCTCAGAAATGAGAATTGAGCCTGGTTTTTGTGCCTGCAGGCCCTTCCAGCCCCGGGTGGGCTCTCGTGGTCTGGCAGAGCTGCTGCCATGTGCCAGAGGGAGGGGGCTCTGACGGGGGGGTCGGTCCGTGGTTTATGCTGAGACCTTCGGGAAGTGGGACCCTGTAGGGTCTGTTCCCATCCCTTCCCATCCCTTCCCTGAGCCCCTCTGGCAGCACGGCAGGACCCCCTTTCTGCTCCCCCCTTGTTCTGTGTGGCCTCAGGGCTCCCCGTCACCAGGGCTGGGGATCCCAACAGGGGTTGGGAGGGGTTGGATCCCAATCTGGGGTCTGAGGGGGTTTTGGAATTGGACCCAGTAAATGCAGAGATGCTCAGCTCGCTGCTCCCTGCACAGGGGAACCCTCACCCGGGGACAAGGGGCACTGCTGCGGGATGGCCCTCGCCCTCCCATCACCCCTCCTTCTCTAACAGGTCTCTGGAGTCACAGAAATACAGAAATACAGAAATACAGAATCACTGGAAAGGCCCTCGAAGGTCACTGAGCCCAGCAGTGCCAAGGCCACCACTGCCCCACGCCCCACGTGCCACATCTGCAGGTTTTGGGTGCCCTGGGCAGCTGTGCCAAACCGTGCTGGCGTGATGAGCACGTACCAGATGTGCTACCAGGGATGTGGATGTGCAGAATTGATGGCTTGGGGTGGTTTTGCTGTCCACCCTGGCTGTGCTGGACCCTGGCTGTGGCTCTGTCACCAGCACAGCCCTCCCTCTGCTGCAGCTGGAGGCACTTGGGGCTCGGGGAAGGGAGAGGCCACGGCCCCTAAGGAGCAGCCCCAGAGGTGAATCCCACTGCCCTGCACAGGGGACATCTCTGCACCAGTCAAGAGGAAAATCACCCCCATGCCACGGCAAAGCAGCCATCGGTTTCCAGGCTGGAAAGCTCTGCGTTTTCATGAGAAAGGCTCCTGCTCCTCCCGATTCCTCGGGATTCTATTTGCAGCCTTTTCTCTGCTCTGGGAAATAAGCTGTTCCATTTTAATTGAGAGAATTGCAGAAATAACTTGTTTAAATGCATTTTGGGCTCAGAATAAAACCCAAAGAATAGAACAAAATTAAAAATGCAGCGTTACCCCTGTCACCCCCCTTCAAATCAGAAAAAATATCATTTCCGGATGCACAGTGATAGGATATTATTTTTTTCCTCTCTCAGAGGAAAGGTTTCAGCTTGTTGCTTCCCTCCCCTCGTTTTAACTGTACAGTAATCATCGCATTTTTGCTAAATTTTGAAACAGAGCAGCACTGGAAAATGAAAAAGAAAAATCAAAATATTCCATGTGACAAAATTATTACAATTGAACTGCTGTGCCCGTTCAGAATCATTTTTACAATCAGCCCCAAAAAATGGGGAAAAAAAATCCTTTACATGTCTTTTGATCAAACGACTGCAGAAGTGGTTTGCTGAGAGCCTGGCTCCAGCCCAGTCTCCATTTTCAGCATTACCAGCTGTGGACCAGCACCGTTCCGCGTGCTGGAGCAGCCCTCGTGCCCCGGATCCATGGAACGTTCTGGAAGGAACCTGCCCGGCTGCCCGTGCTGCTCATGGGGCCATTCCTGCCCCTCTGCTGCTCTCACATTGTCTGGGGGATGAGAGCCTCCATCAGTGGGAGCCCTGCAGGGACAGCGGGGACAGCGGGGACAGCAGGGACAGCATGAACCCTGTGAGGACAGTGGGAACCCTGCGGGGACAGCGGGAGCCCTGTGGGGACGGCAGGAGCCCTGCGAGGACAGCGGGAACTCTGCAGGGACGGTGGGAACCCTAAGGGGACAGCGGGGACAGTGGGGACAGCAAGAACCCTGCGGGGATAGTGGGGACACCAGGAACCGTGCAGGGACAGTGGGGACAGCGGGAACCCTGCAGGGACCCTGGTTTCGATTCCCTGGGTTTGGTTCCTGAGTTCGATTCCCCGGGTTTGGTTCTTCGGGTTTGGTTCCCAGGTTTGGTTCCTGGATTTGATTTCCAGGTTCGGTTCCTCCTCCCAGCCCTGAACTCGGCCTTTCCCCCGCTGTTCCAGGAGCCCTTTCCCAGCTCCCGTGTGCCACGCTCACGCTCTCGGGATGTGGAGGGGGGGCTGGGACACCCAGGACAGCCAGGACAGCCAGGAGACCTAGGACACACCCAGGACACACCCAGGACACATCCAGGACACCCAGGACACTCACAGGACACACCCAGGACATCCAGGACACCCAGGACACACCCAGGACACACCCAGGACACATCCGGGACACCCAGGACACACCCAGGCCATCCAGGACATACCCAGGACAGCCAGGACATACCCAGGACATACCCAGGACAGTCAGGACACCCAGGACATCCAAGACACACCCAGGACAGCCAGGACACCCAGGACACACCCAGGACACCCAGGCTGGAGCTGTCCAGCCCCGCTGACCCTCCCGGCCAGCCCAGGACAGGGGCACAGCTGGGGCTGCGGACGGGTCACGGGAGGAGCACGCCAGGGACCTGGGGACAGGCGGCGACAGCCCAGAGGCACGGGACAGAGCGTGGGGGGCCCAGAGCCCCCCGGAGCCCCGCAGGGAAGGAGCTGTTTGTCAGCAGCAGCCTCTGATTGCCCCGTTCCTGCGGAAGATAAAATGGGTAAAGTAATGGGTATTTACTCTTCTCCGCTCGTGTACACAACAAAATTGTGTTTCTTTTAATGGGAGCTCCGTGCTAATTGCCGTCATTAACGGAGCGAGGCTTCGAGCTGCTCAGCGTCTCTCCCGCACCCTGCGTGTGATGCGCCTCTCCGCTCTCAGATCTCTCCCAAATCCCCCTCCTTGGGCAGGATCCGAACCAGCCCGGCTCACCGTCCCCGAAAGCCTTTCTGGCGTCCCCTCGCAGGCTCCCGGCGCCGGCCGCGCTCGCAGCGGGTGCGGGGGATGCGGGAGCCTTCGCGGAGCTGCCGCGGTGCGGCTCTGCCAGCAGCATATGCCACAGCAGATGGCACCGGCCCCAGCCAGCCCGGCAGAGCCCGCTGCACAGCCCCCCTGCCCGCTGCCGCCCGGGATGGCTGGGACAGCGGGGACAGGGAAGGGGACAAGGAGAACAACGGGAATGAGCTGAACTCCGAGTGCCTCCATCGCCCACAACCTGCCAGGGGGCTGGAACGAGGCCAGGGCAGGGAACGGAGCTGGGAAAGGGCTGGAGAGCTCCTGAGGGAGCTGGGAAGGGGCTGGAGAGCTCCTGAGGGAGCTGGGAAGGGGCTGGAGAGCTCCTGAGGGAGCTGGGAAGGGATGGAGAGCTCCTGAGGGAGCTGGGAAGGAGCTGGAGAGCTCCCGAGGGAGCTGGGAAGGGAATGCAGAGTTCCTGAGGGAGCTGGGAAGGGGCTGCAGAGTTCCCAAGGGATCTGGGAAGGGGCTGCAGAGTTCCTGAGGGAGCTGGGAAGGGGCTGCAGAGTTCCTGAGGGAGCTGGGAAGGGGCTGCAGAGCTCCCGAGGGAGCTGGGAAGGGGCTGCAGAGTTCCTGAGGGAGCTGGGAAGGGGCTGCAGAGTTCCCGAGGGAGCTGGGAAGGGGCTGCAGAGTTCCTGAGGGAGCTGGGAAGGGGCTCAGCCTGGAGCAGAGGAGGCTCAGGGGGCCCTTGTGGCTCTGCACAGCTCCTGCCAGGAGGGGACAGCCGGGGGGGTCGGGCTCTGCTCCAGGGAACAGGGACAGGAGCAGAGGGAACGGCCTCAGGGGAGCCTCAGGGTGGGCACTGGGAAGGAGAGAGGGAGGTCTGAGCCAAACTTCCCTGTGGCTGCAGTGTGGAGAGGGGATCATTAACATTCTCCACCATCCGGGCAGAGGCTCGGCCGCTGATCTCACAACAGTGCAGTGCATCCAATTTACAATGCAATTACATTTTAATAAGCTGTGACCCCTGAGGTGGCACCTGCCACCTGCCAGCCGAGATGCAGCACTGACCCAGCCTCGCCCACGGGGACGTGCTGCAGCTCGCAGGGGACAGTGCCTGGGTTTGTTTGTGTAGAATACACCCCGTGCTGACATCCAGCCTGGCAGGGAGGTGACTCACCCTCCCTCAGCTCTGATACAGGTCTCAGTCCTGGCCTTGGGAAGAAGCTGCAGAGCCTTGGGAAGTGCTTTGGCTCCTCTCCCTCCAGCCTGGCAGGGAAATGAGCCTCCTTGGGATGAGGGAAAAGTGAGAAAAAGCAAAATGTCACACAGCCTCATCTGTCCCTGCGCTGAGCTGGGCTGAGAGCAGCTCCAAGGGGCTTCACCCTTCACAGCTCTGACTGCTGCAAGCATTAAAAAAGAAATAAGAAATCTTCCATAATCCCCAATGACAAATTCCAGAGGGGGTCAGATTCCTTTCTGAGGATGAACCGAGGGGCTTTATGATCACACTGCTTTATTACACACGGCTCCCTGCAGTGTCACATGCATCCTAAGAACCAATTTGCTGTGTAACTCGCTCTCTCCAGCAACATTAGGAGCAAAATAACTTCTAAATATCCTTTCACAGCCAGAACTGCTGCTTTTGTGGTAAACCTTTGCCTGGTGGCATTCAGGAACCTCATCCTCGCAGAAGGGCCAAAGCATCCAGGCACTGCTGAGGAGGGAAGTGGGGTTTTGTGGTCTTTTCCTGGGAATAAAGGCTGAATGCCTCATTTATTCTGTGATGGGAGAGTGCACGGAGCCTCTGAGCATGCTGGCTGCAGCAAGGGTGGCATGAGGCTCCTGCTTTAGTTTTGACAAGTGACTTCCATCTGCAGGAGTGAAGAGTCTCTGGCTTAAAGGCAGAGAGCCAGTTGGGCCCCTTCCCTTTCCCCCTTTCCCTCCCTGATTCTTCTTTCCCCTTTCTCCTCCCCCTTTCCCCCCTTCCCCTTTCCCCTTCCCCTTTCCCTTTTGGATGTTTTCTCCCAAATTTGCCCTAAACCAGGACGCTTCCCCCTCCCCAAGCACTTCGGTGGGGCAAATTCGCTTCCTCTGGCAGCAAGCCACGAAGTCCACACTGGTGAGGAGTGATGGGAGCACCGGGCAAGGCAAGGGCAGGTGGGAGGCACGGGTGCCTCGTTGCAGTGACCTTTATTTCCATGGTGCAGCCCCCCCCGTGGGGCTTGGCACTTGATTTTCCTTCAAAGGGGCACAGTTGATGTATGGGGAAAGGGGATTTTCTTCCTGGACTCTCCTGTGCCAGGAGGGAGCTGAGGAGCAGTAACTCCGAGCCTGTAAGGATCCGTTTCACCTCCCTTTTGTATTCCCTCCCTTTGGCTTTATTTATGTGTTTTATCTGCCGTTTCCTTTCTTGTAGAGCTCTCAGCCTCCTCTTCCTTCCTTTTCTTCCTCCTTTTCTTATTCATGCCTTCAAAGACACCTTTGGCAGAGAGAGGAGACAGTCCCACGGAAGATTCCTTCTTCTTTATTTCCAGGCTTGTTCAGCAAAGAAGAGGCAGCGGGGGGGAGAGAAACCACCCAGCATGAAAACCCCTGGAAAGCTGCTCCTGCTGCTCCTGGGAATGGCAGGGGAGCCTTATCTGGCCTTGCACACAAGGCACAAGAGCCCCAGCCTCGCGGAGTGCAGTGAGGAACACAGAGCCTGATGGAAAAAGCATTTGCTTCTAGCATTTAATTAAATATGTAAATTTATGAACGGCCCTGAAATCGTCAAATTAAAAGGCAGAGCTGTCATGAATTTTGATTCTGTTTCCTCCACGGGCTTTCCCTCCATCGTGCCCCCCTGGCTCTGCCTTTGATCAGAGGTGGCACCTGGGGACGGCTGAGCCTGCCCTGGGGTGTCCCCAGGTGTGACACACGCAGGCTGCTCTATTCCTGCACATCCCAGGGCTGAGCTCCTGCTGCTGCTCCAAGGAGAGCTGTGTGTGCTCCTTTCCTGCAGGGAGAGCACGGAGCAGGGACACTCAGGCTGCCACCGTGTCACCCGCAGCCTGGGCGGTGGCAGCACGTCCCTGGAGATCGGGTACCACAGCTCTGCCTGGCAGTTCCAGTGTCCCCACGCTGTCCCCACCTGCCTCTGGAGGTCTGAACGGGGGCCCTGGGACTGTGGCACAGGGAGCACTTCCCCAGGGCTGGCGCTGTTCAGTGGGAGTCTCTGGCCACCCCCAAGTGCCACCGCGCCCCTCAGAGCTGGGGTGCCAGGGGTGGCCTTGTCACAGCCAGCTGGTGGATTTGGCCCTTTTGCTCTGCAGCTGACCAGGCAGAACCTGGAGCTGCCTCCCCCTTCCCCTGCCCAGCTCAGCTTTTGGGGCTTGGGGTGAGCAATCCCCGCTGATCCTTGAGCCCTGCACAATCCCAGCTGGTGCAGAGCAGCAAAGGCTCTTTCCTTTCCCAGCCCAAACCCCACTTTTCTCTGTCCTCACCTCTGGCTGGTCCCTGCCAGGCCTGCCTGGGTGTTCAGATGGCAGAGCTGGTTTTCCCAGCTCAGCGTGGTGAGCTCACCCTGTCCTGGAGGATCTGCAGGGGCAGCAGAGCCCCACGGCAGCAGAAATGAGTGCTGAGCTCCAGGGGAAAGAACAGCACGGAGAAGGAGCAAACTGGGTAACAAGAGGTGGATTTAGTGAGGAAGAGGCCGATGCGTTGGGCTTTGTACGAGCCAGCAGTGAGAGGGAAGCTGCACCCATCAATCCACGGCCATGGCTTTGTCCATCACAGCCAGCCTTGCAGAGCACGCAGAGCTGGGACTGTTTTAATGCCTTTTCCTGCAGCCCAGTCTCAGCTGGGGTGGCACTTGTGCCTGTGAGGTGGCCTCATTCCCCCAGACACCCTCAGCCCCCACAGCAGGGCCACCTCTGCGTGTGCATGGTGAGCTGGCACTGAGGAGAGTCTGGGGATTTGGGCAGGTTTCTTTGAAATCCTCAGTGTTTCCTTAAAAACCCCTCCGTGAGTGACTGCAGGACATCCCTGCAACGGGCACTGCAGTGTTTCCAGCTCTGGGATGCAAAGACAAGCCCAGACCGGGGGGTCTCTGCTCTCCCGAGAGCAAAGCTGAATGAGAATAAGCTGGATTGCTTCTCCTGCCATGCCAGGCTGGATTGGC
>NC_052019.1:538448-616568 GCF_015832195.1 Motacilla alba alba
AATTGAACTGCTGTGCCCATTCAGAATCATTTTTACAATCAGCCCCAAAAAATGGGGAAAAAAAATCCTTTACATGTCTTTTGATCAAACGACTGCAGAAGTGGTTTGCTGAGAGCCTGGCTCCAGCCCAGTCTCCATTTTCAGCATTGCCAGCTGTTGGACCAGCACCGTTCCGCGTGCTGGAGCGGCCCTCGTGCCCCGGATCCATGGAACGTTCTGGAAGGAGCCTGCCCGGCTGCCCGTGCTGCTCATGGGGCCATTCCGTGCCCCTCTGCTGCTCTCACATTGTCTGGGGGATGAGAGCCTCCATCAGTGGGAGCCCAGCGGGGACAGCGGGGACAGCGGGGACAGCGGGGACAGCATGAACCCTGTGAGGACAGTGGGAACCCTGTGGGGACAGTGGGGACAGCGGGGACAGCATGAACCCTGTGAGGACAGTGGGAACCCTGCAGGGACAGCGGGAATCCTGAGGGGACAGTGGGAACAGCGCGAACTCTGTGAGGACAGTGGGAACCCTGAGGGGACAGCAGGGACAGTGGGGAAAGTGGGAACCCTGCAGGGACCCTGGTTTCAATTCCCTGGGTTCGGTTCCTGAGTTCGATTCCCCCGGTTTGGTTCTTTGGGTTTGGTTCCCAGGTTTGGTTCCCGGGTTTGATTCCCAGGTTCGGTTCCTCCTCCCAGCCCTGAACTCGGCCTTTCCCCCGCTGTTCCAGGAGCCCTTTCCCAGCTCCCGTGTGCCGCGCTCACGCTCTCGGGACGTGGAGGGGGGGCTGGGACAGCCAGGACAGCCAGGACAGCCAGGACACATCCAGGACACCCAGGACACACCCAGGACACATCCAGGACACACCCAGGCCATCCAGGACATACCCAGGACATACCCAGGACAGCCAGGACATCCAGGAGACCCAGAACACACCCAGGACACACCCAGGCCATCCAGGACATACCCAGGACATACCCAGGACAGTCAGGACACCCAGGACATCCAGGACACACCCAGGACATCCAGGACACCCAGGACACACCCAGGACACCCAGGCTGGAGCTGTCCAGCCCCGCTGACCCTCCCGGCCAGCCCAGGACAGGGGCACAGCTGGGGCTGCGGAGGGGTCACGGGAGGAGCACTCCAGGGACCTGGGGACAGGCGGGGACAGCCCAGAGGCACGGGACAGAGCGTGGGGGGCCCAGAGCCCCCCGGAGCCCCGCAGGGAAGGAGCTGTTTGTCAGCAGCAGCCTCTGATTGCCCCGTTCCTGCGGAAGATAAAATGGGTAAAGTAATGGGTATTTACTCTTCTCCGCTCGTGTACACAACAAAATTGTGTTTCTTTTAATGGGAGCTCCGTGCTAATTGCCGTCATTAACGGAGCGAGGCTTCGAGCTGCTCAGCGTCTCTCCCGCACCCTGCGTGTGATGCGCCTCTCCGCTCTCAGATCTCTCCCAAATCCCCCTCCTTGGGCAGGATCCGAACCAGCCCGGCTCACCGTCCCCGAAAGCCTTTCTGGCGTCCCCTCGCAGGCTCCCGGCGCCGGCCGCGCTCGCAGCGGGTGCGGGGGATGCGGGAGCCTTCGCGGAGCTGCCGCGGTGCGGCTCTGCCAGCAGCATATGCCACAGCAGATGGCACCGGCCCCAGCCAGCCCGGCAGAGCCCGCTGCACAGCCCCCCTGCCCGCTGCCGCCCGGGATGGCTGGGACAGCGGGGACAGGGAAGGGGACAAGGAGAACAACGGGAATGAGCTGAACTCCGAGTTCCTCCATCGCCCACAACCTGCCAGGGGGCTGGAACGAGGCCAGGGCAGGGAACGGAGCTGGGAAAGGGCTGGAGAGCTCCCGAGGGAGCTGGGAAGGAGCTGCAGAGTTCCCGAGGGAGCTGGGAAGGGGCTGCAGAGTTCCCGAGGGAGCTGGGAAGGGATGGAGAGTTCCTGAAGGAGCTGGGAAGGGGCTGCAGAGTTCCCGAGGGAGCTGGGAAGGGGCTGCAGAGTTCCCGAGGGAGCTGGGAAGGGGCTCAGCCTGGAGCAAAGGAGGCTCAGGGGGCCCTTGTGGCTCTGCACAGCTCCTGCCAGGAGGGGACAGCCGGGGGGGTCGGGCTCTGCTCCAGGGAACAGGGACAGGAGCAGAGGGAACGGCCTCAGGGGAGCCTCAGGGTGGGCATTGGGAAGGAGAGAGGGAGGTCTGAGCCAAACTTCCCTGTGGCTGCAGTGTGGAGAGGGGATCATTAACATTCTCCACCATCCGGGCAGAGGCTCGGCCGCTGATTTCACAACAGTGCAGTGCATCCAATTTACAATGCAATTACATTTTAATAAGCTGTGACCCCTGAGGTGGCACCTGCCACCTGCCAGCCGAGATGCAGCACTGACCCAGCCTCGCCCACGGGGACGTGCTGCAGCTCGCAGGGGACAGTGCCTGGGTTTGTTTGTGTAGAATACACCCCGTGCTGACATCCAGCCTGGCAGGGAGGTGACTCACCCTCCCTCAGCTCTGATACAGGTCTCAGTCCTGGCCTTGGGAAGAAGCTGCAGAGCCTTGGGAAGTGCTTTGGCTCCTCTCCCTCCAGCCTGGCAGGGAAATGAGCCTCCTTGGGATGAGGGAAAAGTGAGAAAAAGCAAAATGTCACACAGCCTCATCTGTCCCTGCGCTGAGCTGGGCTGAGAGCAGCTCCAAGGGGCTTCACCCTTCACAGCTCTGACTGCTGCAAGCATTAAAAAAGAAATAAGAAATCTTCCATAATCCCCAATGACAAATTCCAGAGGGGGTCAGATTCCTTTCTGAGGATGAACCGAGGGGCTTTATGATCACACTGCTTTATTACACACGGCTCCCTGCAGTGTCACATGCATCCTAAGAACCAATTTGCTGTGTAACTCGCTCTCTCCAGCAACATTAGGAGCAAAATAACTTCTAAATATCCTTTCACAGCCAGAACTGCTGCTTTTGTGGTAAACCTTTGCCTGGTGGCATTCAGGAACCTCATCCTCGCAGAAGGGCCAAAGCATCCAGGCACTGCTGAGGAGGGAAGTGGGGTTTTGTGGTCTTTTCCTGGGAATAAAGGCTGAATGCCTCATTTATTCTGTGATGGGAGAGTGCACGGAGCCTCTGAGCATGCTGGCTGCAGCAAGGGTGGCATGAGGCTCCTGCTTTAGTTTTGACAAGTGACTTCCATCTGCAGGAGTGAAGAGTCTCTGGCTTAAAGGCAGAGAGCCAGTTGGGCCCCTTCCCTTTCCCCCTTTCCCTCCCTGATTCTTCTTTCCCCTTTCCCCTCCCCCTTTCCCCCTTTCTCCCTTTCCCCTCCTGCCTTTCCCTCCCTGATTCTTCTTTCCCCTTTCCCCTCCTGCCTTTCCCCCCTTCCCCCTTTCCCCTTCCCCTTTCCCTTTTGGATGTTTTCTCCCAAATTTGCCCTAAACCAGGACGCTTCCCCCTCCCCAAGCACTTCGGTGGGGCAAATTCGCTTCCTCTGGCAGCAAGCCACGAAGTCCACACTGGTGAGGAGTGATGGGAGCACCGGGCAAGGCAAGGGCAGGTGGGAGGCACGGGTGCCTCGTTGCAGTGACCTTTATTTCCATGGTGCAGCCCCCCCGGGGGGCTTGGCGGTTGATTTTCCTTCAAAGGGGCACAGTTGATGTATGGGGAAAGGGGATTTTCTTCCTGGACTCTCCTGTGCCAGGAGGGAGCTGAGGAGCAGTAACTCCGAGCCTGTAAGGATCCGTTTCACCTCCCTTTTGTATTCCCTCCCTTTGGCTTTATTTATGTGTTTTATCTGCCGTTTCCTTTCTTGTAGAGCTCTCAGCCTCCTCTTCCTTCCTTTTCTTCCTCCTTTTCTTATTCATGCCTTCAAAGACACCTTTGGCAGAGAGAGGAGACAGTCCCACGGAAGATTCCTTCTTCTTTATTTCCAGGCTTGTTCAGCAAAGAAGAGGCAGCGGGGGGGAGAGAAACCACCCAGCGTGAAAACCCCTGGAAAGCTGCTCCTGCTGCTCCTGGGAATGGCAGGGGAGCCTTATCTGGCCTTGCACACAAGGCACGAGAGCCCCAGCCTCGCGGAGTGCAGTGAGGAACACAGAGCCTGATGGAAAAACCATTTGCTTCTAGCATTTAATTAAATATGTAAATTTATGAACGGCCCTGAAATCGTCAAATTAAAAGGCAGAGCTGTCATGAATTTTGATTCTGTTTCCTCCACGGGCTTTCCCTCCATCGTGCCCCCCTGGCTCTGCCTTTGATCAGAGGTGGCACCTGGGGACGGCTGAGCCTGCCCTGGGGTGTCCCCAGGTGTGACACACGCAGGCTGCTCTATTCCCGCACATCCCAGGGCTGAGCTCCTGCTGCTGCTCCAAGGAGAGCTGTGTGTGCTCCTTCCCTGCAGGGAGAGCATGGAGCAGGGACACTCAGGCTGCCACCGTGTCACCCGCAGCCTGGGCGGTGGCAGCACATCCCTGGAGATCGGGTACCACAGCTCTGCCTGGCAGTTCCAGTGTCCCCACGCTGTCCCCACCTGCCTCTGGAGGTCTGAACGGGGGCCCTGGGACTGTGGCACAGGGAGCACTTCCCCAGGGCTGGCGCTGTTCAGTGGGAGTCTCTGGCCACCCCCAAGTGCCACTGCGTCCCTCAGAGCTGGGGTGCCAGGGGTGGCCTTGTCACAGCCAGCTGGTGGATTTGGCCCTTTTGCTCTGCAGCTGACCAGGCAGAACATGGAGCTGCCTCCCCCTTCCCCTGCCCAGCTCAGCTTTTGGGGCTTGGGGTGAGCAATCCCCGCTGATCCTTCAGCCCTGCACAATCCCAGCTGGTGCAGAGCAGCAAAGGCTCTTTCCTTTCCCAGCCCAAACCCCACTTTTCTCTGTCCTCACCTCTGGCTGGTCCCTGCCAGGCCTGCCTGGGTGTTCAGATGGCAGAGCTGGTTTTCCCAGCTCAGCGTGGTGAGCTCACCCTGTCCTGGAGGATCTGCAGGGGCAGCAGAGCCCCACGGCAGCAGAAATGAGTGCTGAGCTCCAGGGGAAAGAACAGCACGGAGAAGGAGCAAACTGGGTAACAAGAGGTGGATTTAGTGAGGAAGAGGCCGATGCGTTGGGCTTTGTACAAGCCAGCAGTGAGAGGGAAGCTGCACCCATCAATCCACGGCCATGGCTTTGTCCATCACAGCCAGCCTTGCAGAGCACGCAGAGCTGGGACTGTTTTAATGCCTTTTCCTGCAGCCCAGTCTCAGCTGGGGGGGCACCTGTGCCTGTGAGGTGGCCTCATTCCCCCAGACACCCTCAGCCCCCACAGCAGGGCCACCTCTGCGTGTGCATGGTGAGCTGGCACTGAGGAGAGTCTGGGGATTTGGGCAGGTTTCTTTGAAATCCTCAGTGTTTCCTTAAAAACCCCTCCGTGAGTGACTGCAGGACATCCCTGCAACGGGCACCGCAGCGTTTCCAGCTCTGGGATGCAAAGACAAGCCCAGACCGGGGGGTCTCTGCTCTCCCGAGAGGAAAGCTGAATGAGAATAAGCTGGATTGCTTCTCCTGCCGTGCCAGGCTGGATTGGCTCTGCAGTGAGCAGCTCAGGAGGTGACAGTCCATCCTGATGGCACTGGCAGCTGGGACACTGAGGGAGCACAGCCCCCAGGAAGGGACAGCCCTCGCCCTCCTCTCCCAGCTGGGAGCCGCAGGTGCTCCGAGCCATTCCCGGCTCCACAGGTACCCTCCAGTCCCCCTGCGGCTTGTTTGCACACCTGGCTGAGGCAGGGAGGACAGAAGTGTCCTGGGAAGCTCGGGGACACATTCATCCTGCCCAGCTGCTGCCCTGACACTCGGGAGAGCAGTGAGCGGGGAAGGGGCGTCCTCTGCTCCTCCAGAGAGACCAGGACAGCTCCAGCTGTGCAAATGAAATCCAGGAGACTTAATAACACTTTAATGCACGCTCTTAGCATTGAGGGTTGAGTTTTTCCCCTTCTAGCTTTCCCTTTGATGGTGATTAATGAAGGGGATGTCGTTTGCTTGTACAGCTGCGAGGCTGGGCCTTCGGAGAGGGACGGGAGATGCGGGAGATTATTTTATCAGGGACTTGAAAAGGCACAGAGCAGTGCCAGGGCTGTGCTGGTTCCTGGGCAGCTCCCATCACTCACTGTCCAGCCTGGCAGCCCTCTCAGCAGTCAGGAAGTCCTCATGGGCTGAAGAGCCCTCCTGGGATGAAACCTCACTGCCCGTGATCCCAGCCTGGCCGGGCTGTCCGGGGCAGTGTGGAGAGCACAAAGCTGCTCAGGAGCAGTGCCAGGTGGGCAGCGGTGCCCCCAGGGGCCCTGGCCTTCCCACGGTGCTGAACCCTGGGAGAGGTGAGGGGCAGGAGGGGCTGCAGGAGCTGGCTGTGGTGCAGAACTCAGCACAACCTGCTGCAGAGTCCAGAGGAGGCTCCAGGATGGACCCAGGGATGGAGCAGCTCTGCTGGGGGGAAAGGCTGGCACAGCTGGGATTGCTCACTGTCGGGTCTCACCCCCAGATTGGGGTGACCCCGAAAGATGGAAAAGTCTCTCTTCCAACCCGTGCCTTCAAAGAAAGACTCAGCAGTCCTCTGCTGTCTGGTCTCAAGGTTGTTTATTGTTGGTTATCTAAAAGATTCTCCTCCTGAGCTGCTGTGGCCCGTTCAGCAGGTCAGACAGAGGCACACTGCCCTCCCAGGGGCTGCTGCCATCTTTTATATCACACATTACGTGATACATGTTTATGCTTTTTCCCCAATGCCTACTATCCATATTGAATGGTGACTTTCTACTCCAAACCAATCTGTGAGTGCCAACATCACCAAAGACATGGAGGCTGGGAAGGAGAAAGAAGGAGCACAGGGCACACCCAAATCCCTCCATCTCAGAACCCCTGACCCCCATGGACAAAATCCAAACCCCTGCGTGCAAGGCTTAAACCCCCCTGTACAGCACTCAAAAACCCTTCCTTTCACTTTGTGATTATCTCTACTATGCAATCTAAACTTGTGTGTGGCTTGTGATTCTCCATACAGAGCTGGTGATTTGCTCCACGGGCTAAGATCCAAACCCCATGTGTGTCTTTGGCTGCATGCCAGGGTCTCAGAGCCCCCTGCCATCAGCTCTGGCCACCCAGGGCACCCAGAGGGGTGTCCTGGATTCTGACTGCTCACCTGGAGAGGAGAAGCTCTGGGGCGACCTCAGTGTGGCCTCCCAGTGCCTGAAGGAGCCGCAGGAAACATGGAGAGACACTTTGGACAAGGGTCTGGAGAGACAGGACAAGGGGCAATGGCTCCAAACTGAAAGAGGGTAGGGCTAGATGGGAATAAAGGAAAACTTCTTTATTGTCAGGGAGGGGAGGCACAGGCTGCCCAGGGTGGTGGGTGTCCCATCCTGGCAGTGCCCCAGGCCAGGCTGGACAGGGCTGGGAGCACCCTGGGACAGTGGAAGGTGTCCCTGCCATGGCAGGGGGTGGAACAAGAGGAGCTTTAATGCCCCTCCCAACCCAAACCATTCTGTGATTCCTTTGCCTCCAGGACAGCCAGCTTCCAAATTCTCCCCGGAGCTGCAAAGTCCCTGAGTCCTGACTGAGTATCAGGATAAATTTCTTTGTGGAAGGGGCTGTCCAGCCCTGGCACAGGGCAGGGGTGGCATCCCCATCCCTGCAGGGATTTCCCAGCCCTGTGGATGTGGCACCTGGGGGCATGGGGCAGTGGTGGCAGTGCTGGGGATGGTTGGGCTCCAGGATCTGAGGGCTTTTCCAGCCTGAACCATTCTGGGATTCCCTGACTGGGAGTGTCCCTTCCCCCAGCAGCGCCTGCCTGTGCTGGCTGATGGTGGGTGCCGCGGGGGTGCCCGCTGTGTCCTGCTCCACAGAAGCACTTGCAGGGCCTCCAGGCATGAGCAGGATGCTCTGGATGGAGCCTTGCAGCGGGAGAGGCGTTTTCCAGCCTTTCTGTGGAGAGCACAGCATCACAGAGGGGTTGGATTCGCTGGTGACAGGGCCAGAGGCTTTCACGCTGCGTTGGCTTCGTTCTCACCTGCTGGAGATCAGGGTGACCGCTCAGTGCTGCGTGCTCTGTCAGGAGGGAGCTCTTCTCCCTCCCCCGCCGGGGCACAGCCCGATCTGGGCACCTTCTCAGCCACGGGCTTTCCTCAGGAGCTGCTCATTCCCCACGGAAAGGGAAAGGCAGGCACTGGGAACAGACAATGGACATAAGGGAATATGGAGATATAAATATATATATGGATGGACAATGGGTATAAGGGAATTAAGGCACCCACAGCTGCTCCCCCTGCATCATCCTGGTGGGACAAACCCGCAGCTGCCGGGCTGGGCTGGGCTCCAGCACCTCCCCAGGGCACCTGAGGGGTCACTGCAGGGCCCGGGGCCGTGGCCGGAGCAGCTGCAGGTCTGCTGTGACGCTCTCCCACCCTCCTGGGCCAGGAAGCACCAGCCCCAGGTCCAGAGCGATCATCCAGCTCCTCATCCTGCCTGCAGGAACGCTCTGGACTGTGGCTGAGGCACAGTGGGACAGGGCGGGCACCTGCCCCTCTCTGCCTGGGCACTGGGCACTCTCTGCCAGGATCTGCTGCAGCCCTAAAAACCAGGCTGGGAGAAGGCCAGGAGAGACCGGGAACAGCCCGAGGGACTGCAGGATGAGCAGGAGAGACCGGGAACAGCCCGAGGGGCTGCAGGATCATCAGGAGAGACCGGGAACAGCCCGAGGGGCTGCAGGATGAGCAGGAGAGACCGGGAACAGCCCGAGGGACTGCAGGATCATCAGGAGAGACCGGGAACAGCCTGAGGGGCTGCAGGATGAGCAGGAGAGACCGGGAACAGCCCGGGGGACTGCAGGATCATCAGCAGAGACCGGGAACAGCCCGAGGGGCTGCGGGATCATCAGCAGAGACCGGGAACAGCCCGAGGGACTGCAGGATCATCAGGAGAGACCGGGAACAGCCCGAGGGGCTGCAGGATGAGCAGGAGAGACCGGGAACAGCCCGAGGGACTGCAGGATGAGCAGGAGAGACCGGGATCAGGAGAGAGTGGGATCAGGGGAGACTGGGATCAGGAGAGACCAGGAACAGCCCAAAGGACTGCAGGATGAGCAGGAGAGACCAGGAACAGGAGAGACCGGGATCAGGAGAGACTGGGAACAGCCTGAGGGGCTGCAGGATGAGCAGGAGAGACTGGGAACAGGAGAGATTGGGATCAGGAGAGACTGGGAACAGGAGAGACTGGGATCAGGAGAGATTGGGAACAGGAGAGACCGGGATCAGGAGAGACTGGAGTCAGCCCAAAGGACTGCAGGCGGAGCAGGAGAGATTGGGATCAGGAGATCCAGGAGCAGCCCAAAGGACTGCAGGCTTTCCCTGGGTCAGAGCAGCTGAGGACCCCTGTTAGTCTGGGCTCGGAGCAGGGCCAGCAGCTCCATGCACCCCAGCTCAGCAGGGACCTGCCAGGCAATGCCCTGGGGAGCCACCAGCTCCTCTGCCCGAATTCTTCCCAGTTAGAGCCTGCTCCGCCTGTTCTTCTCTTTTATTCCATTCCACGAAGCCCCTCAGCTCCTGCTTTGGTTCCAGAGCAGAAATGCTAAAGCCAGGCCTGGGGGAGCAGGGAGGGGGAGGCTGGTGAAGGGCAGGGTCTGGGGGCTCCTCAGGTGGCACAGGGGTGTTGGGGAAGTCACAGGGTGGTCACAGCCCCAGAGGGGCACGCGGGGAGCTGCGGAGGGGGATGAAGGTGGGGCTGAGGAAACCCCTGGATCAGCCAGAGCCTCCTCTCCAAACCTCTGCCAGCCTTTGTCAGCTCCCCTCAGCCTTCAGAGCAGCCTTACGTGCAAACAACGGCGCTGCGACCAATTCCTCCCTCTTTCCACTTCTTGTGCAGAGCTGCCAAGGCTGCCTGGAGCTCCAGACCCTTCCCACAATGAGAATAAGAGTGATGGGTGCTGAAAACAAGTCCTTCCTTGCAGGCTGGCTTTGTCCTAGCTAAGCTGAGCTTCCCCTGCAAGTGTTGGGAGACCAAGCACCGTTTCTCTTCTGGGAACTGAGGCAATAAATGCAAAAACCCTCCACAGTTCCCTCACTGCCGAAGGGGTTTGTTCTGAAGCCACCTGCTTTCAAGGTGGTCTCCTCATTCTGGAACCTGAGCTACACAGGCTCACTAAATAAATCACCTTTCTTTTACATCTTTTTCTCAAAAAAAAAAAAAAAAAAGCTTTCACTGCTTCCAGCAAAGAGAAGGTGGCAGAGAGTTTCTAATTCTGAAGCTGTCAGCTCCGTTGTTTCTGTGGCAGCTGGAGCAAGCCGGAGTGACAAGGATCTGGGAGTCGGTGTGGCTGAAAGCTGTGTCTGAGCCAGCACTTTTTACCTGGCTAATAATATTTGTAATTGCTTGGCTGTTATTAGAGGAAGGCAGAAGGAAAATCAGAAGGTTGAAAATTTTGTCTGGAGATTTTAACATTGTCAAGTGCCAAGCAATCCTCTATCATGGGGGGTTTATTTTATTTTATTTTATTTTATTTTATTTTATTTTAGGAGAGGAGAGGAGAGGAGAGGAGAGGAGAGGAGAGGAGAGGAGAGGAGAGGAGAGGAGAGGAGAGGAGAGGAGAGGAGAGGAGAGGAGAGGAGAGGAGAGGAGAGGAGAGGAGAGGAGAGGAGAGGAGAGGAGAGGAGAGGAGAGGAGAGGAGAGGAGCTGCTGGGTGAGAATGGAATGGGTTCACTGTTTGGCTCCTTGCCCTCCTTTTCAGCATCCTGCTCCTGCCAGGCCAGGCTGGTTCAAAGCCCAGAGCAAGGCTCTGAACCAAGCAGGAGTCCCTGGTCCCAGCCCCAGAGCTGTGTTATCACAGAGGGGAATGGGGCCAGCGCTTCCCAGGTGGGTCAGGGAGGAAGGGAATCAAAGGGAGCTGTGCCAGTGGGCAGCCTGGCAGGCACAAAGGGCTCCCTTTGAAGGTATTTTGGGAGATCAAGGGTACCCAGGGGGCTGCGCTCCTCAGCAGCAGAGCATCCTTTGTGTGCCCAGCTCTGCCTCACAGTGCTGCACACGGGCTGGGACAGTGACCTTGTCCCTGCCGGCCCGGTGACACTCACTGAGCACCGCCCAGAAGAAATGGCAGGACACTGGGGATGTCCTGTAGGATGCCCTGTAGGATGCCCTGTAGGAACTGCTGCTCCCTTCCGGAACCCCTCCCTCCCATGCCTGCTGTCTCTGCTCCCAGCAGAAGGGGAGGCTGCGGTGAGCTGGAAATGAGATCATTCTGTGGGGAAAGATCTGCAGGGCAGCCCGGCTCTTTGATGGGTGCAGCCACCCCCAGAGCAGCTCTGGGTCAGCTCTCCACAGGCAGAGGGAAAGGTCCCTTCCCAAAGCCTGAGGCAAAGCAATTGAGGGATTCAAGCATTTAAGAGATTTTCTGCAAAGATTTTCCCTTTGAATGACCTTTAAGAGGCCAATTCTGCGGCCTTTGTAGTTAAAGCTGATCAGTGGGGGACACTGTTAGCACTTATTTATTTTTCTTCTATTTTGTTTCACCCCACGATTTCCCAAAATGACTCCTCAAAGCCCCAGTCTCACATGAACCACATGGACAAAAGCAGTCAGTGGCTCAGGAGCTGATGTTTTCACTCCCTGTGCTCCCCTCCATCCCCTCGGCCTCCAGACACAAAGATTCCTGCCCAGAGTGCCTTTCCCACCCCAGCTCACAGCAGCACCGCTGGATCCCAACCCCAGCCCTGGAGCACGGGGCTCGTGGTTCCCTGGGGCCACAGCAGCTCAGGACACGCCAGCAGCGCTGTCCTGGGGGTGTCCTGGGATTTCCTGGGGTGGTGTCTCCTCCTCAGGAGAATGGGCTGCAGGGCAGGAGCAGCTGATGCCTCTCGCTGCGCGTTTCAGGGATTTGTCGTGGCAGCACATTAAAATTCCTGACAGCTTCCCAACCCTTCATCAACCAGGGCGAATCCTGCTCATGCCATATGGCGCGAATCAGGAAACAGGGAAATAGGTACTTGGAGACACCATCCATTCATCCATCCCTACATCTATCCATCCATGCATGCATGCATCCATCATCCATCCATCATCCATCCATCCATCCATCCATCATCCATCATCCATCCATCCATCCATCATCCATCCATCATCCATCATCCATCCATCCATCCATCCATCCATCCATCATCCATCCATCCATCATCCATCCATCCATCCATCCATCATCCATCATCCATCATCCAATCCATCCATCCATCCATCCATCATCCATCCATCATCCATCCATCCATCATCCATCATTCATCCATCATCCATCATCCATCCATCCATCATCCATCATCCATCATCCATCCATCATCCATCATCCATCATCCATCCATCATCCATCATCCATCCATCATCCATCCATCATCCATCCATCATCCATCCATCATCCATCCATCCATCATCCATCATCCATCATCCATCCATCATCCATCATCCATCCATCATCCATCATCCATCATCCATCCATCATCCATCATCCATCCATAACCATCCATCCATCCCATCCATCATCATCCATCCATCATCCATCCATCATCCATCCATCATCATCCATCATCCATCCATCATCCATCATCCATCCATCATCCATCATCCATCCATCATCCATCCATCATCCATCATCCATTCATCATCCATCCATCCATCATCCATCATCCATCCATCATCCATCATCCATCCATCATCCATCATCCATCCATCATCCATCCATCATCCATCCATCATCCATCCATCATCCATCCATCCATCATCCATCATCCATCATCCATCCATCATCCATCCATCATCCATCATCCATTCATCATCCATCCATCCATCATCCATCATCCATCCATCATCCATCCATCATCCATCATCCATCCATCATCCATCCATCATCCATCATCCATCCATCCATCATCCATCATCCATCCATCATCCATCATCTATCCATCATCCATCCATCATCCATCCATCCCATCATCCATCATCCATCCATCATCCATCCATCCATCATCCATCCATCATCCATCCATCCATCCATCCATCCATCATCCATCCATCCATCCATCCATCCATCATCCATCCATCATCCATCATCCATCCATCATCCATCCATCATCCATCATCCATCCATCCATCCATCATCCATCCATCCATCCATCATCCATCCATCATCCATCCATCCATCATCCATCATCCATCCATCATCCATCCATCATCATCATCCATCATCCATCCATCCATCATCCATCCCATCATCCATTCATCCATCCATCCATCATCCATCATCCATCCATCATCATCCATCATCCATCCATCCATCATCCATCCATCATCCATCATCCATCCATCATCCATCCATCCATCCATCCATCCATCCATCCATCCATCCATCATCCATCCATCATCCATCATCCATCCATCCATCCATCCATCCATCATCCATCATCCATCATCCATCCATCCATCCATCCATCATCCATCATCCATCCATCCATCATCCATCCATCCATCCATCATCCATCATCATCCATCATCCATCATCCATCATCATCCATCATCCATCATCCATCCATCATCCATCATCCATCCATCATCATCCATCATCCATCCATCCATCCATCCATCATCCATCCATCATCCATCCATCATCCATCCATCATCCATCCATCATCCATCATCCATCCATCATCATCCATCATCCATCCATCATCCATCATCATCCATCATCCATCATCCATCATCCATCCATCATCCATCATCATCCATCATCCATCATCCATCCATCATCCATCCATCATCCATCCATCATCCATCCATCATCCATCCATCCATCATCCATCCATCCATCATCCATCATCATCCATCCATCCATCATCATCCATCCATCCATCATCCATCCATCATCCATCATCCATCCATCATCCATCATCCATCCATCATCCATCCATCATCCATCCATCATCCATCCATCATCCATCCATCATCCATCCATCCATCCATCATCCATCATCATCCATCCATCATCCATCATCCATCATCATCCATCCATCATCCATCATCCATCCATCATCCATCATCCATCATCCATCATCCATCCATCCATCATCATCCATCATCCATCCATCATCCATCCATCCATCCATCATCCATCCATCCATCCATCATCCATCCATCATCATCCATCCATCCATCATCCATCATCCATCCATCATCCATCCATCCATCCATCCATCCATCATCCATCATCCATCCATCCATCATCCATCATCATCCATCATCCATCATCCATCCATCATCCATCATCCATCCATCCATCCATCCATCCATCCATCATCCATCCATCATCCATCCATCATCCATCATCCATCCATCATCCATCATCATCCATCCATCCATCCATCATCCATCATCCATCCATCATCCATCCATCATCCATCCATCATCCATCCATCATCCATCATCCATCATCCATCATCCATCCATCCATCATCCATCCATCCATCATCCATCATCCATCCATCCATCCATCATCCATCCATCATCCATCCATCATCCATCATCCATCCATCATCCATCATCCATCATCCATCCATCCATCATCCATCCATCCATCATCCATCATCCATCATCCATCCATCATCCATCCATCATCCATCATCCATCCATCCATCCATCATCCATCATCATCCATCCATCATCCATCATCCATCCATCCATCATCCATCCATCCATCACAAGAAGTTTCCATTGTTTACAAACCCCAGGGCCCAGTCTGCCCGCGACCCTGCACCCTTCCCAGGAGGAATTGCCGGTTGTCCCTGATTTCTGAGTGGGAGGGCAGCGCTGCTGACCTGCCATGAGCCGCAGCAGAGCCACATCTGGCATCCCGTGGCACTGCCTGGTGACAGCCCTGGTGACAGCCGTGGCCACAGCCCAGGCTCTGGTGTCCCTCTGCCCTGCCTGGTGACAGCCATGGCCACAGCCTGGGCTCTGGTGTCCCATGGCACTGCCTGGTGACAGCCCTGGCCACAGCCCAGGCTCTGGTGTCCCTCTGCTCTGCCTGGTGACAGCCCTGGTGACAGCCCGGGCTCTGGTGTCCCTCTGCACTGCCTGGTGACAGCCCTGGCCACAGCCCAGGCTCCGGTGTCCCTCTGCTCTGCCTGGTGACAGCCATGGCCACAGCCCAGGCTGGTGACAGCCCGGGCTCCGGTGTCCCTCTGCTCTGCCTGGTGACAGCCCTGGTGACAGCCCGGGCTCTGGTGTCCCTCTGCCCTGCCTGGTGACAGCCAGGCCCCGGCGCGGGGGAGGACAGGATGGGTGTCCCTGGGCTGGCCAAGGGTTTAAATGTAAAACTGAGAGGAGAGATTCCTTCCTGAGAGCCTGAAATGCTCCCCAAAGAGCTGCTCCCGTCCTGCGGATCCGCTCGTGTTGTACCTCTGCTAATGAATTAAGGATTTTGTAAGCTGAAAGGGCAGAAGTGTTGCCACCAAGCAAATCACCTTATCTTTCCCAGCTGAGAGCGCAGACAACAGGTGAGCTGTGGAAAATCATACAAAAGATGTATTGATTTCTCTTTTTTAAATTCCTTTTCCCACTTTCCCACCTCCCAGCTGGTGCCAAAGAGGAGATAAGAGCTGCCAGGGCTTCTGAGGGGATGAGTCACCTTCTTTCAAGCCTCTGGGACTCGACTTTAAAAGAACAGTGAAAGAAAAGCCTCAGCCAAGAGAAAACAAGAGTCAGAGGGAGAGAAGGCTCCCCAAAGTGTAAGCTGGAGCTCCAGCAGTGAAGGAGATGTGCTGAGGGGAGCGGAGGGAACGGAGCAGTTCCCTGTGCAGAGGGTTAAAGCCTGGCTCTGTCCCAGGCTCCACCCCAAGCTGAGACATCCCCTGCTCACCCCGTGATCCCGAATTTTGGCAGCCTGAAGGGTCAGGGCAGGAAGCACAGCCAGAGCTGGCTCGGTGCCTGGGAACAGCACCTGGGTGATTCCTCCCTGGGTCAGATGGAAAATGTCCCCGAGGGGACACAGCTGTCCCAGCTGGAGCATCCCTGCGGGGTGGGACAGCCTGCCCGTGGGGTCAGGGTCCGGCAGGAGAGGGGACTGAGGAGCATGGAGTTGGTGTCCCGTGGTAAGAGGGACAGGCAGCTGTGGCAGGGCCCTGGCAGAGGACAGGGAAGAGTGTTTGTTCTCCTGGTTCCCCCGGTTCCCCCAGTTCCCCCTTGGTTCCCCCCTTGGTTCCCCTGGTTCCCCCCTTGATTCCCTTTGTTCCCCCTTGGTTCCCCCCTTGGTTCCCTTTGTTCCCCTCTTTCCCCTGGTTCCCCTGGTTCCCCTGGTTCCCCTGGTTCCTCTGGTTCTCTCTGTTCCCCTGTTTCCCCTGTTTCCCCTGGTTCCCCTGGTTCCCTTTGTTCCCCCTGGTTCCCCTGGTTCCCCAGGTTCCCCTGGTTCCCCTGGTTCTCTCTGTTCCCCTGGTTCCCCCGGTTCCCCTGGTTCCCCTGGTTCTCTCTGTTCCCCCGGTTCCCCTGTTTCCCCTGGTTCTCTCTGTTCCCCTGGTTCCCCTGGTTCTCTCTGTTCCCCTGGTTCCCCTGGTTCTCTCTGTTCCCCTGGTTCCCCTGGTTCCCCAGGTTCCCCTGGTTCCCCCAGTTCTCTCTGTTCCCCTGGTTCCCCTGGTTCTCTCTGTTCCCCTGGTTCCCCTGGTTCCCCCGGTTCCCCTGGTTCCCCTGGTTCTCTCTGTTCCCCCTGGTTCCCCTGGTTCCCTTTGCCTTCCCCTCGGCTGCTCCGCAGCCCCGGGCACGGCTCGGCGGCAGGGCCTGCCTCACGGGGCTCCGAGGGAGCCTTTTCCCCGTGAGACCTCTCCAGGGCCCTGGTGGCTCACGGCCCTGGGCACCCAGGCTCCTGCCCTGCTTTCCCCCGGGAAGGGCAAGGGAAGGCCTGTGCCGTGGGTCTGCACCCTGCAGCCCGGCGCTGCCCGGCTCTGCGCTCTGCCTGCGGGCTCAGCACCCCGGCTGCTTTGGGCCATCCTGCCGCCACTGCCTCGCGAGCCTCCTCTCATTTCCCTCAACAGCTGCCCGAAGCCGGCGCTGGATGTGACCAACCCCTGCTCCAAATCACCCGACACTGCTGGAACCCTGGAGGTTCAGCCTCGCCCCGCTGTCTGTCCCTGACATTCCCAGCCCCGCAGCCTCCGGGGTCAGGGCACGCAGCACACCAGGGCATGCAGCACATCGGGACATGCAGCACGTGAGGGCATGCAGCACATCAGGGCATGCAGCACACCAGGGCATGCAGCACGTGAGGGCATGCAGCACACCAGGGCATGCAGCACATCAGGGCACGCAGCACGTCAGGGCACGCAGCACATCAGGGCATGCAGCACATCAGGGCATGCAGCACGTCAGGGCATGCAGCACATCAGGGCACGCAGCACCTCAGTCAGGGCATGCAGCACATCAGTCAGGGCATGCAGCACCTCAGGGCATGCTGCATGTGAGGGCATGCAGCATGTGAGGGCATGCAGCACGTCAGGGCATGCAGCACCTCAGGGCATGCAGCACATCGGGACATGCAGCATGTGAGGGCATGCAGCATGTGAGGGCATGCAGCACATCAGGGCATGCAGCACATCAGGGCATGCAGCACCTCAGTCAGGGCACGCAGCACCTCAGTCAGGGCATGCAGCTCCTCAGGGCATGCAGCACCTCAGGGCATGCAGCACATCAGGGCATGCAGCACATCAGGGCATGCAGCACATCGGGACATGCAGCATGTGAGGGCATGCAGCATGTGAGGGCATGCAGCACCTCAGGGCATGCAGCACCTCAGGGCATGCAGCACATCAGGGCATGCAGCACATCGGGACATGCAGCATGTGAGGGCATGCAGCATGTGAGGGCATGCAGCACCTCAGGGCATGCAGCACACCAGGGCATGCAGCACATCAGGGCACGCAGCACGTCAGGGCACGCAGCACATCAGGGCATGCAGCACATCAGGGCATGCAGCACGTCAGGGCATGCAGCACATCAGGGCACGCAGCACCTCAGTCAGGGCATGCAGCACATCAGTCAGGGCATGCAGCACCTCAGGGCATGCTGCATGTGAGGGCATGCAGCATGTGAGGGCATGCAGCACGTCAGGGCATGCAGCACCTCAGGGCATGCAGCACATCGGGACATGCAGCATGTGAGGGCATGCAGCATGTGAGGGCATGCAGCACATCAGGGCATGCAGCACATCAGGGCATGCAGCACCTCAGTCAGGGCACGCAGCACCTCAGTCAGGGCATGCAGCACCTCAGGGCATGCAGCACCTCAGGGCATGCAGCACATCAGGGCATGCAGCACATCGGGACATGCAGCATGTGAGGGCATGCAGCATGTGAGGGCATGCAGCACCTCAGGGCATGCAGCACCTCAGGGCATGCAGCACATCTTTGCTCAGGGTTTTTGCCTCTGTGTGTGAGTGTGGATGTCCCGAAACTGCTCCGAGGTGTGCCACTTCCACCCTTCCCAGGAGCCATGCAGCGCTGGACAGGATCAGCCTGGATGGGATCAGATGGGATCAGCCTGGATGGGATCAGCTCTCCCAGGTGTCCCACCCCTCCCAGCAGCCACTGGATGGGATCAGGTGGGATCAGCCTCCCCAGGTGATCCCAAACAGACTCGGTGCCTTCACCTCTCCTTGTGCAGGACGTGGCACCAGGAGTTCTCTGCCTAACTCGTGGAATCTCCTGAGCTGGGGGGGCCCCACGAGGCTCATCCAGTGCAGCTCCGGCCCTGCACAGACACCCCAGCAGCCGCAGGCTGTCCCTGTGCCAGCCCTGCTGGAACCCTGAGCCCCAGAGCCGGCAGCTTTAGGACAGCCACTGTAACCTGGCATCCTCTCCCACACAGACGGGCCAGCATCTCCGGCTGTGCTCTCATGGGAGGCTCCAAGGCACAGAATGGAAATCCCTGAACAGAGGGACAGACAGAGGGAAAGCTCTGCAGCCTCAGGGGCTGCTCCCATCCCCGGGTTCAGATCTAAACAAGATACACTGAGGCAGAGCCTCAATCACACATTTCCTAGCAGTGCTCATTATCACAGCATCAGAGTATGTCACAACCCATTAATTAACTAATCTTCCTGTCCTTTGAGTACATTATCCCTACTTACAAATGGAGATTTGAGGTTCAGAGAGATTAAAACCCAAAGTTTCCAGGAATGCTGATTGCTGTGTACTGCACATGATGGGAGTGCTAAGCAGAGCACATCAGGGGTGCTGCCTCCTTCCCCCTCTGTGGTACCAATTATTCTATTTCCCATTTCTCCCCTTTTCCACTTTTCTTTCTGACCTTTTTTTTTTTTCCACTCACCTCTTTGCCTGCATTAGATCTCTTAGACAAACCTCCCCAACATCCCACGTCTTCCTGGCATTTGTGGCCCCTAGGCTTGAGCTGGGACCTGGGATGTGGCAGGTCCTGGTGGACCCAGGGCCACCAGCGGTCACAGCTGTGGCCTGTGGGTGACCTGCTGAGCTCTCACTGCTGCTGAGGCGCTTCTCTCTCTTCACACTGGCACCCCCCAGTCCTGGATCAGACACCTCCCCTGGTGTTTAAAATCCTTGGCATTTAAACCACCCAGGACGCAGCAGAGAGAAGGGAAGAGGAGAAGCTGGCGGCTGTGGCTGCCAACAGGGTCAGCCCAGGTCAGCCCAGCCCAGCCCTGCCGGGATGGCTCTGGGCACTGCTCTGAGCCCTGCCCCATCTCCAGTGTCCCCACAGCTGGCCCTGCTGCACCTCCTCACCGGCTGGGTGCTGGGAGCCAAAATCTTCCTCCCTGCAGAGCTCTGGAGAGCTGTCCCCACCGAGGGAAAAGCAACCTGAGAGATGGCAATGCTGTGTCCCAGAAAATGCCTGCCCAGAGTGCAGGAGTGAGCCTCTCCCTGCGTGCCCGCTTGCAGCGACCCCCTGCCCACCCAGACCGGGGAAATGCCCCAGAGCAGACTGGGAAATGCCCTGGAGCAGTCTCACCCAGACTGGGAAATGCCCCGGAGCAGTCTCACCCAGACTAGGGAATGCCCCGGAGCAGTCTCACCCAGACTGGGAAATGCCCTGGAGCAGTCTCACCCAGACCAGGGAAATGCCCCGGAGCAGTCTCACCCAGACCAGGAAATGCCCCAGAGCAGTCTCACCCAGACCCAGACCAGGGAAATGCCCCGGAGCAGTCTCACCCAGACCAGGAAATGCCCCAGAGCAGTCTCACCCAGACCCAGACCAGGGAAATGCCCTGGAGCAGTCTCACCCAGACCCAGACTGGGAAATGCCCTGGAGCAGTCTCACCCAGACCAGGGAAATGCCCTGGGGCAGTCTCACCCAGACCCAGACCAGGAAATGCCCTGGAGCAGTCTTGCCCAGACCCAGACCGGGGAAATGCCCTGGAGCAGTCTCACCCAGACCAGGAAATGCCCCGGAGCAGTCTCACCCAGACCAGGAAATGCCCTGGAGCAGTCTCACCCAGACCCAGACCAGGAAATGCCCTGGAGCAGTCTCACCCAGACCAGGGAAATGCCCCGGAGCAGTCTCACCCAGACCAGGAAATGCCCTGGAGCAGTCTCACCCAGACCGGGGAAATGCCCCGGAGCAGTCTCACGGGGCTGTGCACTGAGCCCCAAGGCCGTGTGCCAGCAGAGTGCCCCAGCTATGCAAACACCCCTCCCCAGGTGGTTTTACATCCCAGGGAGGTGGTGTTATCCAACAGCAATCATCAGCTAAACAGCTTCAATTGCCTATGAAATGGAGAGATTCCCAAATGGGAGTGCAATCTGGGAAGCACTTTCTGATGGATGTTTAATGGGAATATTGACTGTCTGGGCTTTTCTGCCTAATCAGTGCAGTGGATTTATGTGAATGTTCATTGTTCAGCCCTCGGTGTCATCAGGCAGCTCTGCTTTGATTATGGTGATTGATTCTGCTCTGCTGCTGTCTGTAACAGCTTTGAGCTGATTCAATTCCCTCTCAGCTCCCTCCCCAAAAAATCACCTGCGTTTGGGGCCTCATAGATTTTTCAGAAGAGCATGAAAAAAATCCATCAGGATCATTTTCTCCGACCTGCTGGCCGGCCTGTCCCCTGAGCTTTGTGCACTAATTCCCACCCCAGCCCAAATAAGGGGGATCAAAGGAGAATCCCTGCCTTTGAAACCCACCCGGCTCAGAGCTGGAGAGCTGGGCCCGGCTGCTGCTCCCTCAGCCATCCCCTCCCTGCCCAAAGCAGGCACCTTGTGCTGCTCTGAGCCGCCTGCCTCCGGCTCCCAGCCACTCTCCCTCGAAACGCTTCTGCCTGCAGGGCCAGAAATCCTCTGCCATCGATTTCTGCTCTCCGCAAAGCCTCTCCTTAATCCTCTCTTTGTTAAGCTAAACACACCAAGATCCCGGAGCTCCTCGCAATAAGCAGGTTTCCAATCCTTTAAGCATTTTCCTGGCTCTTCCCTCAACCCTCAGCAGTCACCTGTTGATCCCAGCCTGGCCTCATCCTTCCTGCAGCTCTGCCAGGAGCGGGGGGGGATCCAGCCTCCCTTTTCCACTCACCATCCCTTGTTTGTAGGGCCAAGGATGCCCCAGGGCCTGTCGCCCCAGGAGCTCCTGTTCAGCCGCCGGCACTCTGCAGCCCCTGCTCCCTGGAAAGCCTCTGGAAGCCTGTCAGCACGGACAGAGCCTGGAGCTGAGCCCAGCCCTGACAGCCTCTGGCACAGCTCCTGCTGGTGGCTGCAGTGCCCGTGCTCCCTGCCCACGCCGGGGGCTGTGGCCAGAGGAAACGGCCCCAGGTTGCCCAGAGATGGGCTAGGCTGGATCCTAGAGAAACCCCTCCATGCAAAGGAGGAGCAGGGCTGGGCACAGGGTGTCCAGTGCTGGAGTCACCATCCCTGGAGGTGTCCCAAAGCCTGTGGTGTGTCACTTGGGACATGGTCAGTGGTGAGCACGGTGGGTTCAGGGCTGGGCTTGGGGATCTCAGAGGTGATTTCCAGCCTTTAGGATGCGTGGAGTGACAGGACAAGGGGGATGGCTTTAAACTGGAAAGGAGTAGGTGGGCAAAAAATCTTCATTGTGAGGGTGAGGCCCTGGCACAGGTGCCCGGAGCAGCTGTGGCTGCCCCTGGATCCCTGGCAGTGCCCCAGGCCAGGCTGGACACTGGGGCTGGAGCACCTGGGACAGTGGGAGTGTCCCTGCCATGGATATGGTGGCACTGGGAGGGCTTTGAGGTCACTTCCAACCCAGATCATTCCATGATTCCATGATTCTCCATCAGCTGAGCCATCTAACTGCCTCTCCAGACCCAGAAATGTTTCATGATGGGTAGGTGCCTCTAACCTGCATTGCCACCTTTGGGCTTTTCTCTCCCATGAAGACCAGCCCAGCAGTGACCCCAGGGTCCTGAAGCAGCTCCTGGTGCTGTGCAGATCCACACTTGTCCCACAGAAACCTTTCCTCACAAACCTGCACATCTCAGTCAGGGGAGGAGGTGAGTTCCTCTTGTGCAGTGAGTCAGCGTGGCTGCACAGGACCCTTCTGCTGGCCCTGCTCCCTGTCACCCCGCGCTGGCACAGCCTTCAGGGAGTTAAACCTCTTGCAAAAGCACATTTCCCTGCCAAGCCTGGCTCTGGCAGCGGGTGCCAGCTGCCACTGAGCTGTCACAGAGCAGATGAGACCCTCTCCTGCCGCGCTGCCAGCGTCCTGCTTTGCTAAGGGCTCCGGAGCTCCCAGCCCTTGGCACACGTTTGACACCTTCCTGTCTTCAAAGGAACGCGGGCCAGAGCCTCCCCATGGTGGAGAGGGGGAGGTTTTGGTGCAGAAATGTCCCTTGTTGGATGGCCCAGCTGAACTGGAAGTCTGGGCACCAGGAAAGGTTCAAGCACAGCTCTCAGCCTGGCTTGGAGCACAGTTACCCACAGGGATGGTCCCCAGGCTTCCAGCCAGGGATCCTTCATGGAATCATGGAATCATGGAATGGTTTGGGTGGGAAGGGACCTCAAAGCCCGCCCAGTGCCACCCCTGCCATGGCAGGGACACTCCCACTGCCCCAGGCTGCTCCAAGCCCTGTCCAGCCTGGCCTGGGGCACTGCCAGGGCTGGGGAATGTTCTGTACTTCCCCAGGATCCACGGCAATCCAGCAGAATACAACAACCAGAGTCCATCTTTTTACCACCTGAAACACTGGTGCGTGTGTTTTCTTCTTGGCTTCAGGAAGCTCCAAGATTTAAAGGAACACCAGCTCCAAAGTGAGGGCTCACAGATCAAATGTTGGCACCTGAG
The DNA here is from genome assembly GCF_015832195.1 of Motacilla alba alba. NCBI lineage: Eukaryota > Metazoa > Chordata > Aves > Passeriformes > Motacillidae > Motacilla > Motacilla alba. The sequence continues at coordinate 561,704 of NC_052019.1, forward strand.
GCTCAGGAATGCCCTTTAAACTGCTGCAGACTCCTCCCAGGCTTTGAGGGACATCAGCGCCCCCAGGAGAGATGGGCAAGGCTGGGCAGAGGAGCTCGGGCTGGCACCATTCAGCCTGGCTCCTGTAAATCTTTCCCAGATGGACGTGTCCCTGCCCTTGGCTTTGGGAATGGAAGGAATTTGAGGGCCCTTCCAGCCCATTCCACGACTCTGTGAGCTGTCCCTCAGCAGCTGGGGGTGCAAGGGGGGCTCAGCAGAGGGAACCTTCTCCATGTTCCCCTTCCCTGCTCGGACAGGAGCTGCTTTCCTGCCTGTGGCTGAGGAGGAGTCAGGCAAATCTTCCCAGACACAAATGTTCCCCTCCTCAGTGGCTGGATTTGGGAAAGAGTTAAAAAGCATGGCTCTGTCTCAGGCTGCCCATGTGATTTTTTAACAAGTTTTATCAGGCCAGGGATTTCAAAGAGCTCTGTTCCTGTTAGAAACACCAAAAAAAAAAAAGGGAGCCAGATTTGTTCCTGACCACGAGGCATCTGGCAAGTCCTGCTGTGACATGAAGAGACAGACCTTCAAAGGGGCTGGTGGAGATCCAGCCCTTCCTCACCCCAGGGCTTCTCTCCCTTCATCCAAAAGGAGAAAGCAGCCTCAGATCGCCGAGGTGTTCTGAGGCCAGACTCACAAACATCCCCTGCAATCCTCGTCAGAGGAGGAAGGAAAGGCAGATGAGAGGTTTGGCTGGACAGATGGAGAGCTTTTCCACTTCTCTGTTACAATCCTTGCAGCGACGGCAAAAGGATTTTGCTCTGAGCAGGAAATATTGAAAGAAATATTCCCCCCAGCATTTTCCTTTAGCTTCTGGGAGATCTCGGCAGCACCAGGACAAAGCCTGTCCCGAGCACAGTGCCAGCAGCCAGCCCTTGATGTCCCAGAGCAGCAGTGTGTGTTTCCCAACCCTCAGAGGCTTCCCCTCCCCTCCCTGTGCCCCACCCTGCTGGCACCCAGCCCGGGGAGCTTTCTGCCCCTGGGACCTCCACGGGGAGACTTTGTCCCTTTGTGGTGGTCCTGGCATGGTCAGCCACCTCCAGGGCACGGCAAGGCAGCCCTTGGGCACCGGGAGATCATCCCACAGCGTGCCAAGCCTGCTCCTGTCACTGAGTGGTGTGGCAGGAGGGAAGGACCTGTCTCACCGAGCCGAAAATCGCCTTGCAAGGCCCCTCCTCAGCTGAGCTTGGGGTTGATGGAGTGCAGAAGAGCGACCAAAACCCACCCTGTGTGCGAGAGCTGCTGATGAGCTGTGATTTCACAAGTGAAAAACTGCTTTAATCCATTTTTAAAGAATTGCTGAGCAGCCCAAGGAGCTGATCTGTGCTGTGGAAAGATGGGCTTCACACCAGAGCAGGTACGGACGCCTGTAGCGCAGCCTCCCAGCACTGCCCACTGCCAGAGCTTACCTGCAGCACCTTCTGACTCTGCAAAGCTCAAACCAGATCATCCCAAAGCTCCCCCACAGGCTGCTTGACCTTGGGTTGCCCTGATCCTCAGAACCTGCCCAGCTGTTTGCAGAGGTGAAAGGAGCATCCCCGGGATTGCCTGGATCCATTGGTTTCTGGAAAGGCTTTTGTTCTGGAAATGCTCTCTCCGGTGCTCTGCATCAGGGAGTAAACGGGGAAAGCAGTGTGGGATCAGCTGTGCAGCTTGCCCAGAGTGTGCAGGGAGGGGGTGCACATTGCCCAGGCAGCCTGGCCCAGGTCTGTGCTTTGCAGCCTGAGCTCTGCTGCTGCTGCTGCTGCTGCTGCTGCTGCTGCTGCTGCTGCTGCTGCTGCTGTGGCAGGTTTGGTTGCAGCTGAGACAGACGTGGAGGGCAAAAGCAGAGTCCTGTGGCGTTTGTAGCCCTCCTGCTGGCACAGCCCTGCTCCCCTCCTGGCTCTGCAGGGCTTCCCCTTTCAATGCCAACCCCCAGGACTCACTTTGGGCAAGTCCAAAACGGCTTCATCTCCTCTGGGCGGGCTGGGGTCAGGAACTGGGGAGCCAGGTGTGCCACGGACTGGGATGGGGCTTGTGGTGAGCTGGGAGGAGCACTGGGGCCCCGAGCAGAGGAGGTGTGGGTGCCCCTGCTCTGCCCAAGCCCTGCCAGCAGCTGCTGCTGGGAGCTGCATTTCCTCCAGTGCCCGCCACCTCCTGTCCTTGTGTCACTGGCGCTGGCACGGCTGTTCTGGGGCTGTTCTGCCATCCCAGGTCCTAAACCCTGCCTGCTCTGGGTCCTTCCACACACTCTGCATCCAAAAGCGTGGCTCTCAAAGCTGCTGCTGCTGCTTTGCTGCCGCCATTCCCTGTTTTTATCTCGTTCCAGCTCCCTGCAGCGTGTCACTGCTCTGTCACCCCGAGGGCTGCCCCTGGATCCCTGGCAGTGCCCAGAGCCGGGCTGGACACTGGGGCTGGAGCAGCCTGGGGTGGCAGGAGGTGTCCCTGCCATGGCAGGGGTGGCTTTAGCCCTTCCAACCCAAACCATTCTAGGATTCTGGGGTCCTGGGATTCAACTTCCAGCTCTGCACATCAGAGTGCCTGCCTGCTCTGCTAATCAGGGATAAGAGTTTTGCCAAAGCCTAGCGAATATTTCTGCTAAGCCTTCAGCATCCTGACACTCACACCACCATTATTTATGCTGCAGAGTGGAAAGGCAGGCAGGATTTTAATGGAAACATCCTCTAATCCATCTGCATGAGCATTTCCAGCTCCGTACTGCTCGGCAGCCCAGCTCTCCCTACCGCGGGCAGCCCAGCACTCAGCACCTCCCACGCCGAGGCTGGGAGCCAGAATAACTCTCCCGGATGGCCAAATGCCAAGGAAGAGGGTGTTTGTAATGGGAACAGAGAGGAAAAACGGCTCCTGTCACATGCAATCGGGCTGCCCTTGCCACGGCCAGCAGCGGGGCTCAGCAGCCAGGCGCAGGAGAGCCCGGGACGAGCGGCCGCGCTGCCCTGCCAGGGGACTCCTGCCGCCCCCACGGGGACAGCGGGACAGCGGGACAGAGGGACAGAGGGACAGGGCAGGACAGCGGGACGGCAGGACAGCGGGACAGCGGGACAGGGCAGGACAGCGGGACGGCAGGACAGCGGGACAGCGGGACTGCGGGACTGCGGGACAGCAGGACAGCAGGACAGCGGGACAGCGGGACAGCGGGACAGCAGGACAGCTCCCAGGGCAGGACAGTGGAACAGCACCCAGGGCAGGACAGCTCCCAGGGCAGGACAGCAGGACAGCAGGACAGCAGGACAGCAGGACAGCGGGACAGCGGGACAGCAGGACAGCTCCCAGGGCAGGACAGCAGGACAGCAGGACAGCTCCCAGGGCAGGACAGCAGGACAGCTCCCAGGGCAGGATAGCTCCCAGGGCAGGACAGCGGGACAGCAGGATGGCAGGACAGCAGGACAGCTCCCAGGACAGGACAGCGGGACAGCGGGACAGCGGGACAGCTTCCAGGGCAGGACAGCAGGATGGCAGCCTGGTCACTGTCTAGCAGGATGGCAGGACAGCAGGACAGCAGGATGGCAGGATGGCAGGACAGCAGGAAAGCACCCAGGTCACTGTCCAGCAGGACAGCAGGACAGAGGGACAGCTCGCAGGTCACTGTCCAGCAGGACAGCAGGACAGAGGGACAGCTCGCAGGTCCAGCAGGACGCCGCAGCAGTGCCTGCGGGAAGGGAGGAGCTCGGGATGCAGGGGCTGCGTGTCCCGCTGGGAGTGCCCGGGGCCGGGCGGTGTTCGCTCCACAGGAATGCGGAGCTCATCCGGCCTGTGACACATCCTCAGGGTGTGAGCAGCCATTCCCGGGAACCCCGGGACTGCCACTGAGCCCAGCAAAGCCCGGCAGAACCCGGCAGAGAGGAGTGCCCTGCCCCAGATCCCGGCTCTGATCCCGGCCTGATCCCGGCTCTGATCCCAGCTCTGACCCCGGCTCTGATCCCAGCTCTGATCCCGGCCTGATCCCGGCTCTGATCCCGGCTCTGATCCCAGCTCTGATCCCGGCTCTGATCCCAGCTCTGATCCCAGCTCTGATCCCGGCTCTGATCCCAGCTCTGATCCCAGCTCTGATCCCGGCCTGATCCCGGCTCTGATCCCGGCTCTGATCCCAGCTCTGATCCCGGCTCTGATCCCAGCTCTGATCCCGGCTCTGATCCCGGCTCTGATCCCGGCCTGATCCCAGCTCTGATCCCAGCTCTGATCCCGGCCTGATCCCGGCTCTGAATCTGGCTCTGATCCCGGCTCTGATCCTGGCTCTGATCCCGGCTCTGATCCCAGCCTGATCCCGGCTCTGATCCCGGCTCTGATCCCGGCCTGATCCCGGCTCTGATCCCGGCTCTGATCCCGGCTCTGATCCCAGCTCTGATCCCGGCTCTGATTCCAGCTCTGATCCCGGCTCTGATCCCGGCTCTGATCCCGGCTCTGATCCCAGCTCTGACCCCAGCTCTGATCCCGGCTCTGATTCCAGCTCTGATCCCGGCTCTGATCCCGGCTCTGATCCCAGCTCTGATCCCGGCTCTGATCCCAGCTCTGATCCCGGCTCTGATCCCGGCTCTGATCCCGGCTCTGATCCCGGCTCTGATCCCAGCTCTGATCCCGGCTCTGATCCCGGCTCTGATCCCGGCTCTGATCCCAGCTCTGATCCCGGCTCTGATCCCAGCCCTGCCCAGCACAGAGAATCTCTTCTCCCTCAGATGCCGGAGGGCAGAGTCCCAGGGCCTGCTGAGGAACAGCAGTTGAGCAAGTGTTGAAGCACGCTGTCCCCTGAAGGGAAATGGGATAACCACGAGGCTGTGCCGAAGCAGGACGGGAGTCCTGCAGGGGAGGCTTTGTGAGAGGAGGATTTTTGTCAGCAGCCAGCCAGAAGCGCCGTTCCACCCTGGACCAGCAGCCCTTGTCCTTCAGAGAGCTCCCTGTAATGGAGAAGGAATCACTTAAAATAACATTAGGGCAGCGACAACAGCACCAATTTGCCTGATAAAGCCTTTCCCCTCATCCTGATGGGAGCTGACAATCGGTGTCATCCCGAGTTAGCAGCTCTGAGCTGCAGCCCCAGCCCTGCTGGAAGCCCTGAGCTGCAGCTCCTGGAGGGATTTCACTGCGGTGGGAGCTTGTGCTAAGCACAGAAACTCTGCTTTCCCAGCCTTGCTTTTTCGGAGCCCCTGGCAGAAGAACTGGGTATTGGGCAGGAATTGTTCCCTGGCAGGGTGGGCAGCCCTGGCACAGGTGCAGCTGGGGCTGCCCCTGGATCCCTGGCAGTGCCCAGGCCAGGTTGGACACTGGGGCTGGTGGGAGGTGTCCCTGCCATGGCAGGGGTGGAATTAAATTGGCTTTAGGGTCCTTTGCAAGCCAAAGCTTCCTGTGCCTCTGTGGAAAGCCAGGTGGATGTGCAGCCACGGGGACATGAAGGGAGCTCAGGGAGGGACCTGCTCTGCCAAGGAGGCTCTGCAGGTTCCTGTGATGTGAAACAGGGCCCTGTTGGTGCTCTCCTCCCACCTCTGTGTCTCGCAGCTCTGATAATGCAGGATTTACAGCTCCCCGTGCCTTTGGCTGAGCTCCCTCGCAGCTGCCGTCCATCCCTGTGCAGGCAGGCAGCTGAAAATGGGTCAGGTTCATCTCAGGGCGGACAAACGGGCGCTGCTGCAGTGGCAGCTGCTGCCGTGTGCCATCCCCTCCTCCTGCTCTGCCTGCACGGGGCCGTGCGTGCAGCCTGCAGCCAGCGCTCTCGGGAGCTGCTCTGGGCTGTGAGCTCTTCTGGTGTCCCCGGAGATGTGACACACAGGCACAGGCACGGCCTGCCTGGCGCCCGCGGGCTGCAGCAGCTGGGGCTCCCCCTGAGCAGGGCTTCAGCCCCAAGGCAGCTGGGTGCAACCAGCCCCAGGAGGCTCGCAGAGCTCCTGTCACAGCCCCGGGGTGGCTCCTGTCACAGGCCACAGCCCCAGGGTGGCTCACAGAGCTCCTGTCACAGCCCCAGCAGGCTCACAGAGCTCCTGTCACAGCCCCAGGGTGGCTCCTGTCACAGTCCCAGGGTGGCTCACAGAGCTCCTGTCACAGCCCTGGATGTCCCCGCCCAGAAGCCCCAGCCCAGGTGTCCCAGCCCAGGTGTCCCAGCCCAGGTGTCCCCACCCAGGTGTCCCCGCCCAGGAGCCCCAGCCCAGGTGTCCCAGCCCCGAGTGTCCCAGCCCAGGTGTCCCAGCCCCAGGTGTCCCAGCCCCAGGTGTCCCAGCCCAGGTGTCCCCACCCAGGTGTCCCAGCCCAGGTGTCCCAGCCCAGGAGCCCCAGCCCAGGTGTCCCAGCCCAGGTGTCCCAGCCCAGGTGTCCCAGCCCCGAGTGTCCCAGCCCAGGTGTCCCAGCCCAGGAGCCCCAGCCCAGGTGTCCCAGCCCAGGAGCCCCAGCCCCGGGCACAGGGTGCCCTCTGCTCCCTGGGATGGAGGCAGGAGAGGCACCAGGGCTGCTCTGGGCTCCAAACACGGGAGGGGAAGGGAGAGGTGCCACCTGTCCCACTCAAGGCAGGTGGTGACCTCGGCCCCACAGCCCCCTCCAGGGGACAGGGGACACCCTGCAGCGCCCCCTCACACCTGTGCCCCCGCTCCGGGCAGGAAAGGCAGCAGCACTGCTCCCATCCCCTCCTGTGCTGCTGAACGTGCCCACCTTGGTTTGTTCTCTGCTGCAAAGGCAGCTCTGCAGCTCTGCCACCCTCTGCCCAGCCCTCCTCCTCCTCGGGCCAACAAAACAGCACCCAGGGCTCATTTTTGCCGTGACATTTTCAGGCATTTTCCTGGCAATGGAGGCTGAGAAGTGACCGGCGCGGCGTTAATTGCGCTGGTGGGCTGCTCTCACAGAAAGGCCGGAGCTCTTTTCACAGTGAGCCTCTAAAGGCTCTGTGGGAGGCTCCGTGGGCTCAGCAAAGGGCACTCCAAAGCTCAGTGCTCACTGCCCAGGTACGGTAACGAGGGGCAACTCGTGCTTTGCATCACTGCTGCCCAGGAGTCCCCCAGGCTCACTCGGGGCTCGCTCTGAGCTGCCCCCGCGCCCCGCAGGTGGATGCTGTGCAGGACAGGGGTTGTTGCTCACCGGGGCTCTGTGGCAGCTCTCTCTGCCCCCGCCCTGAGCTCTCCTCCTGCTCTCATTAAGGAGTTGCTCTAATTGCAGGAACAAGTCGTTGTCACGTGTCCTCCCCAAGCTGCACAAATGGGACGTGATGCTGCTCCAGCTCCTCCAATCCAAGCTGGTATTTAGGGACTGAAGCAGGGGTGCTTTTGAGCTGAAAAGGTCTTTTCACTCAACAAGGCCCAAGCAGATCCTGTGCTGAGGAAATTGGTGCCACCAGCAATAACAGCAACACAAGCAAGAGCCACCATGCTCTCCCAAATCACCAGCTGAAGGTTAAAGGCGTTTACAAAGACCCAGAGTGTGTGTTGCTGATATTTAAGTTGCTTGAGGCCTCACTTTTCAGCTTTCCTCCATAATTACACAGAGTTTTCACAAATTAATTACAGAGGGGGAAGAAAAAAAATTTTTAAAAAAGGCATAATCATGTTAAGTGCTGGAAGTGGGTGCACCCACTGCTGAAATATTCCTGACAAACTCTGCTGCCAGCTGAGGGCCCTGTTGGGGTTTGGACAGAAGGAACTCATGCCCAAACATAAATACATGTCCAGCACAGCTTTTGGATCCCCCTTTTCTATGGCTGATCTCTGTCTTGTGGCAGAGACCTTTGCCCGTGTTCCATGAGCCAACACCAGCCCTGGAATTTAGAAGAGTGTTTGTTGTCCTGGAATCCTCCCATTTTCATGAGCCTGGGGATCCATCCCTGCCTTTGGTGAGCCAGCCCTGGATCCATCCCTGCCCCTTGCCTGGCCCTGGATCCATCCCTGCCTTTGGGGTGCTGACCCTGGCTCCACCCCTGCCCTTGGGGAGCCTGGATCCATCCCTGCCTTTGGGGTGCCTGCCCTGGATCCATCCCTGCCTTTGGGGAGCCTGGATCCATCCCTGCCCTTTGGGAGCTGGCCCCAGGACACACACACACACACAAACCCCCCCAGGGCTGCTCCACAGCTCAGGTGTCCTCACCCTCAGTGGGTTCGTGTCCCTTGCGGTGATAACTCTCTTGTCACACTGTAATGGTCATTCCCAGCTGAATTCAGGGTGCTGGGAGGGCCTGGCGGTGCTGTGGGCACGGCTGCTCCTTCAGCACCCCAGGCTGCGGGGCTGGGGAGCCCCAGGGTAGCGCAGAGTGTGCCTCTGGCTGACCCGCCGAGCAGACCGCAGCAGCCGAGAAGAACATCTCTAAGATAACATCCAAAAACAACCTTGATAACATGCAAAAACAACCTTGATAACATGCAAAAACAACCTTGATAACATGCAAAAACAACCCTGAGACCGGGCGACCCAAAGCTGTTGAGTTTTCCTTTGAAGGCACGGGTCGGAGCAGAGACTGTTTCACCTTTCAGAGTCACCCTCACCGGGGGACACTCCAACATTGGCGCCCCTGGGTGGGCTGGAGACTCTGACAGTGGTGAGGAAGATGGTGTGAGGATGGTGATGGTGATGATGAAGATGGTGTGAGGATGGTGATGAAGATGATGAAGATGGTGTGAGGATGGTGAGGATGATGGTGTGAGGATGGTGAGGATGATGGTGTGAGGAGGGTGATGATGATGGTGTGAGGAGGGTGATGATGGTGATGATGATGATGGTGTGAGGATGGTGAGGATGGTGTGAGGATGGTGATGGTGATGATGAAGATGATGTGAGGATGGTGATGGTGATGAATTCGGTGTGTTTGCATGCCAAGGCAGGGTTTCGCATGAGAGGCGCAGCCACGGCAGGCAAGGCAGCAGCAGCAGCAGCAGCAGGGTGACAGCGCAGGGCTGTGCCCCTGTGCTGGCCAAAGGAGCCTCGCGGGGAATCCTGTCACTGGGAGCGAGAGCAGAGAGGGCAGCGATGGGGCTGGGAATGGGCCCAGAGCCTGGCAGGTCAGGCCGGGCTCTCCTCGCAGGGTGGCTGGGGCACGCAGGGAGAGCCCTCGTTCAGGGCACAAACGTGGCACCACTTGTCAGCTGTCACACACACAGGAGGAGATCCCGAGGGCAGAGGCTGGAGCAGGACAAAAATCAAACAGAAATTGCAGCCAGCTGCTCCTTCCCTGGCAAGGGCCCACAGCCATGGATCAGTTCCCAGGGGCTGGATGTGCAGGGACACAGAAATCACCCGGCACAGGTGACAGTCACTGCCCAGGGACGCAGAAATCACCCGGCACAGGTGACAGTCACTGCCCAGGGACGCAGAAATCACCCGGCACAGGTGACAGTCACTGCCCAGCCCTGGTGTCTCACAGGCCATCCCCCTCATTCCCTGCGGAGCTCGCGGGGTCAGGAAGATACGGGGAGCCCCAAGGCCTGGGAATGGCCCAGCTGAGGCCACCCCGCTGCAGCCTGTCCCTGTCACCTGCAGGGGCCGGGGGCTCGGCGTGGCCACAGGAGTTCTGGCACTGCTGGGATTGGAGCTCCTTGCCGGGAGCCCAGAGCAAGCCCAGGCAGATCCCCACTGCTCCAAGCACTCTTGGCTTCCAGGCCTCGGGAAAGAGAACGCAGGAGTCCCTGCCCAGGGCAGGGTGGGATGGGGAGATCTCCGAGCCCCCTTCCAGCCCAGACCGCTCTGGGGTTCCGTGATCTCCAGAAGACCATTCCCAGTGCCCCCAGCTCTCAGTGCTCTTCTCATCAACAGTTCAGACACCTCTGGAGAGCTTTAAATGCGATTTATTTTCCCTTCAGATGAAGCCAGGATTGGGTTTTGGAAGGAGAGGAGAAGGTTGGGGAGGAGCAGGGGGCGCATCCCGAACAAATCCCCGCTGGCTCTGGTTGTTATGTGCAATTGGGCTGCATCTGTCACATCTGATTAGATTGTGTTGTCCTTTTTTATCTTCCTGATCTATGCTATGATTCTTCTGGTTTTATGTGACATTTCCTTGGCAATGGAACTGCTTGGATTAGCTATTCAGAGTGTTTCCCTCACCGTAAAATATCCAAATTGCAAAGGGTTATTTATTTGCACGGTTATGTTTTGCTTTGTCTTTTTGTTCATTTTTAATGTTGCTTTTTTATGATATTTTTGTGTGCTGGTGCTGCTTGTAAAGAGGATCCATGTGGCTTTTTGCATTGAAAAATATCAGTGAGTTAAATTTAGAGCAGGGCTACCAGGTTTGTACTTGGGCAAGGACATATTTGGTTTTGGTGTTCCAGGAACTGTGTCCCCCTTCTCTCGGCTGGTGTCAGTAAATCCAGTAAATCCACGGGGTCTTTCAGAGAACCATGGAATGGTTTGGCTTTGAAGGGACCTTGGGAACCACCATGGGCAGGGACACCTTCCACTGCACCAGGCGTCAGCCTGGCCTTGGACGCTCCTGGGCTGGGGCAGCCACGGTGCTCTGGGCACCCTGTGCCAGGGCCTTTGGGGCCAAAACGTTCAGGGGGCAAAATCCCACCCCAGATGAGCATCATCCACCCCTGACTTGGCTGCCAAGTCCCTGGGCTCCATTGGGACTCATGAAAAACAGCTGGGAATAGTGACAGAAAGAGAGACCAGGGGCTGGTGTTCTCCAAAATACGAAATATCCACGGGCTGGTGTTTTCCAAACTGTGACACCTCCAGGGGCTGGTGTTCTCCAAACTATGAACTCTCCAGGGGCTGGTGTTCTCCAAGCTGTGACACCTCCAGGGGCTGGTGTTCTCCAAAATACGAAATATCCATGGGCTGGTGTTCTCTAGGCTATAACACCTCCAGGGGCTGGTGTTCTCCAAACTATGAAATCTCCAGGGGCTGGTGTTCTTCAAGCTATGATCTCCAGGGGCTGGTGTTCTCCAAGCTGTGATCTCCAGGGGCTGGTGTTCTCCAGGCTGTGACACTTCCACAGCTCAGCATTTCTGCTCTGCTGGATCTCCAGGACATTCCTTTTGGGGTGAGGGCAGTGACCCTGGGCCTGTGCAGTCCAGAGCTGGCAGTGAGCAGTGGGCTATCAGGGCTCTGGCACCAAGGGAGGGATGTGCTGCCTGGGGGCCTCACTGCCCTTCCTGGGCTGCCTCTGTGTCCCCCCTGTCACAGTGCCACCAAGGTCACCCCCAGGTGCTGCTGGCTCCTGGCAGCGAGTGCTTGCACTCAGTCCTCGGGGTCTTTTCCCATAAACAGTTCTGTGACCATACCAAAGGTCTTTCAACTGCTCATTTCGTTTTCTTCCGTGTCGAAAGCACGCCGGGGGAGATTCAGCTCCAGAGTGCCACCGCAGCACCTCTGTCCCTGCAGAGATGGCACCTCTGGGGCCAGGCTCGTGCTGGGCTTTGCTGGAGGAGGTGGGTGAGCTCCAAGGAGCCTGGGGGGTTCTGCTGCCTTGGGAGCACGCCCAGGTGTCACACAGCAGCGTGCATGGCCATTCCCACCAGCACAGGCATCCCCTCCTGCTCTCCCCGTCCCCAGCAGCACCCGGCTGGCAGAGACAATTCCCAGGTGACAGTGGCCCAGCTGCTGGCCAGCTCTGTCCCTGGATGTCACCCCGCAGGATGAGCTGCACTCGTGCCATCAGCAGAGACGGTCACCTTCGTGCTCCCGAGATTCTCCTCCCCTCCAGGCTGGGTTGTGGTTTCCTGCAGGCTCCTGTCTCCCTGCCCTCCTGAGGGCTCTCACAGCCTGCCCACGGGCCGTGCGGGGCGGGCTGGCTGAGCAGCACGGCTGGGCCAGGGGGCTGGGGGATCAGCGCCTGGGGGAGGTGGCTGGGAGAGCCCTGCAGCCCCATGAAACGCTCTGGCTGAGTTAAACTGGGCTCACAATTCACCAAGGAGGATTTCTGGGGGTGCTGGTGGCAGCTAGCTGAACATGAGCCAGCAGCGTGCCCAGGTGGCCAAGCAGGCCAATGGCTCCTGGCCAGGGTCAGGAATGGTGTGGCCAGCAGGAGCAGGGAGGGCATTCTGCCCCTGTACTGGGCACTGGTGAGGCCACACCTCGAGTGCTGTGCCCAGCTCTGGCCCCTCAGCTCAGGAGGGACGTTGAGAGGCTCGAGCACATCCAGAGGAGGCAACGAGGCTGGTGAGGGGCTTGGAACACAAGCCCTGTGAGGAACCACTGAGGGAGCTGGGGGTGTTCAGCCTGGAGAAAAGGAGACTCAGGGGTGACCTTGTCACTCTCTGCAGCTCCTGAAGGGTGGCTGTGCTGAGCTGGGGGAGACTCAGAGGTGACCTTGTCATTCTCTGCAGCCTCCTGAAGGGGGGCTGTGCTGAGCTGGGGTCTCTTTCTCCGGGCAGCACTGACAGAGCAAGAGGACACAGCCTCGAGCTGCGCCAAGGGAGATCCAGGCTGGAATTGAGGAGGAAGTTTTTCACAGAAAGAGTGGGCAAACACTGGAATCATCTGCCCGGGGAGGTGGTGGAGTCACCATCCCTGGATGTGTTTAAAAACAGACTGGATGTGGCACTGGGTGCCATGATCTGGTTGAGGTGTTGGAACATGGCTTGGACTCGATGATCTTAAAGGTCTCTTCCAACCCAGAAATTCTGTGATCCTGTGATTCTGTGATCCCTGCCAAAGGGCTGGGAGTGCAGGATCTCTGGGGTCCCAAACCACGCTGGGGTTGCCTGTGGGTTCTGGGGCTGCAGCTGAGCTCCCCATTCCTGCATAGAGGAGCTCATCTGCAGGAGCCCAGCGGGGCAGGACCCTCTGGGTGACTCCATTCCCTGTCCTGTGCCCATGGCAGGCCATGAGGGGGCTGCTGGGGACCAGGAAGGGAAGGGTGTCAGGAGAATGGTGGGGCAGGTGCCCCCACTGTGTCTGTCTCACAGCCCCAGCATCCAGCACTGCCCTGTGGGTGACACCACTGTCACTGTGGGTGACACCTGGCAGGTGCCTGCGCAGACCTGACCCAGCCCCCCAGCCTGCTCCCACCCCTGTGCCAGCAGAACCTTCTCCATTCTCAGCCAGGATCAGCAGAGTCCCATTAAACACCAACTCCGTGCCTGTGTGTGCGTGTGCTCAGAAGATAAATGTAATCCCTGCGACCCAGCGTCCCGTGAACTCCTTTCTGGAGCTGCTGATTATCCCCACGGAGGTGAGCCCGTGCCGCTGAATTAGCAATGGGCTGTGGGAGCAGCCCTGGCTCCTGCCTGCCCAGGCAATTTCCCTGCTGAGGTAACGAGTGTTTGCCAAGCCAAACATGCAGCAGGGTTATCTCTGTGCCAAGCCAAACATGCAGCAGGGTTATCTCTGTGCCAAGCCAAACATGCAGCAGGGTTATCTATCTCCGTCCCTGCGTGTGCAGGAGAACGGCTCCCAGCTCCCTCGGCAAACCCTGCCCAGGGACAGGGAATGGCTGGAAGGCTGGGGCCTGGGAAGAGGGGCTGGGTAAAGACCTGCATCCCAGCTCAAAGGCAAGGCACGGGTTAAACAAACCCCAGCAGAGACGGGCACAGCAGCTGCCGCGAGGCTCGGGGCCAGCGCTGCCCCTTCTCCTGTCCAGGACACCTGGGCTGCAGCTCACAGGTGTCACCTGGGCTTTGGACACTCAGCCAGGCTGCTGGCAGCCCCAGCACAACCAGGGAGCCGCGGATCCTGCGGGACAAACCTCAGGGAGCAGAGCAGGAGCCATGCTGAGCACAGGGCTGAGCCCTGCAGCGCTCGGCCGGTCAAGGGCAGGGAGCTGGGGCACACACAGCCTGCCCCAGGGGATGGGGACAGCCCCAGGGATGGGACAGCGGGGACAGGGACAGCCCCAGGGATGGGGACAGCCCCGAGGGGATGGGACAGCAGGGACAGGGACAGGGACAGCAGGGACAGGGACAGCCCCAGGGGACAGGGACAGCCCCGAGGGGATGGGGACATCCCCAGGGGACAGGGAGAGCCCCAGGGGATGGGACAGCGGGGACAGGGAGAGCCCCAGGGATGGGGACAGCTCCAGGGGACAGGGACAGCCCCAGGGGACAGGGACAGCCCCGAGGGGATGGGACAGCAGGGACAGGGACAGGAGAGCAAGGACAGGGACAGGGACAGCACAGACAGGGGCAGGGGCAGCAGGGCCAGGAGGAGCAGCAGGGGCAGGACAGCAGGGACAGGGACAGCAGGGATAGGACAGCAGGGCCAGGAGGAGCAGCAGGGACAGGGACAGGGACAGCAGGGACAGGGACAGCAGGGATAGGACAGCAGGGCCAGGAGGAGCAGCAGGGCAGGGAAGGAGCTGCAGATGAATTTGCGGGGCAGCACACCCCTGCAGAGTGGTGCGAAAGGCAGCAGAGCCCGGGGCTGCAAGGAATGTTGTGCCCAGGACTGAGCAGCCCCACGGCAGCCCCCGGGATGGGCAGGGCCAGGGAAATTCCAGCAGTTCCCTTTGGAAAGCCTCTTCCTGAGCCCTGCCTGGCCCTGGGCTCACCACACTGGGCTGTTCAGGGGCTCTTGTGGGTAACTTACTGAAATGGTATTTTACAGAGAGGATTTTTTCCCACTTAACAAATTCTTTGCCTGTGTATGGTCCTAAATCAACGCTGACTCCAAACAGGCACTCTTGTCTTTCCACAGGATGCTCAAACTTCCCAGCCTGCATCCCCTCAATCCCCCTGCTGCACTGGGGCTGCCGGGCCTGAAGGGCTGTGCCAGGTGTGAGCACCTGGGGCTGTGCCCAGCCAGGGCTTCCCTGGGCTGGGCTGGCTGGCTGGGGTCAGCCTGAGCGCCCCATTCTGGGCTCGGGTCAGCCTGAGTGCCCCATTCTGGGCTGGGGTCAGCCTGAGTGCCCCATTCTGGGCTGGGGTCAGCCTCAGTGCCCCATTCTGGGCTCAGGTCAGCCTCAGTGCCCCATTCTGGGCTGGGGTCAGCCTGAGTGCCACATTTTGGGCTCAGGTCAGCCTGAGTGCCCCATTCTGGGCTGGGGTCAGCCTGAGTGCCACATTTTGGGCTCGGGTCAGCCTGAGTGCCACATTTTGGGCTCAGGTCAGCCTGAGTGCCCCATTCTGGGCTGGGGTCAGCCTCAGTGCCACATTTTGGGCTCAGGTCAGCCTGAGTGCCACATTCCCCTGGGCGCTCCCCTGCCCAGTGCCCGGGCCTGGAGGCAGAGAAGGTGTCACTGACATATTTTATGAAAAATCCCTTTGCCAGGATTTTTTCTCCTGAGAAGCTGAGAGGCCTCAGGAAAGAAAAGCCCCAGTAACTCTCTGCTGCTGTGGAATGCAACAGGTGCACCTTTGACTGGTCCGTGTGAGCTGTTTCTGCTTAATAACCAGTCAAGGACGCAGCTGGGTCAGGCTCTCTGGTCTGTCACAAGGCTTTGTTATTCCTTCCATTCTATTCTAATCTAACCTTCTAACAATTCCTTTCTCTCTCTTCTTTTAATATAGTTTTAGTTTAACATTTTTAATAGAACATCCATGACAATATAAGAAATCAGCCTTCTGAAAAATAGAATCAAAATTCCCGTCTCTTCCCTCGCCCTGGCTGCCCTGCAAAGACCACAGAAGGGCCCTAAAGCAGGAGCTCACATGAGGGGACCAAGGCTGGAGCACACGCTGTGGGGCAGAGCTGTGGGGATGCTCCATGGGGATGCTGTGGGGCAGAGCTGTGGGGCAGAGCTGTGGGGCAGAGCTGTGGGGCAGAGCTGTGGGGCTGCTGTGGGGCTGCTGTGGGGCTGCTGTGGGGCTGCTGTGGGATGCTGTGGGGCTGCTGTGGGGCAGAGCTGTGGGGCTGCTGTGGGGCTGCTGTGGGATGCTGTGGGATGCTGTGGGATGCTGTGGGGCTGTTCCATGGGGATGCTGTGGGGATGCTGTGGGGACACCTGTGGGGCTGCTGTGGGGCTGCTGTGGGGATGCTCCATAGGGATGCTGTGGGATGCTGTGGGGCTGTTCCATGGGGCTGCTGTGGGGCTGCTGTGGGGCTGCTGTGGGGATGCTGTGGGGATGCTGTGGGGATGCTCCATGGGGACACCTGTGGGGCTGCTGTGGGGCTGCTGTGGGGTGCTGTGGGGATGCTCCATGGGGATGCTGTGGGGATGCTGTGGGGATGCTGTGGGGATGCTGTGGGGTGCTGTGGGGATGCTGTGGGGCTGCTCCATGGGGATGCTGTGGGGATGCTGTGGGGCAGAGCTGTGGCACAGCTCTGGGTATGCTCTGGGGCTGCTCCATGGGGATGCTGTGGGGATGCTCCATGGGGATGCTGTGGGGATGCTCTGGGGATGCTGTGGGATGCTGTGGGGATGCTGTGGGGATGCTGTGGGGCTGCTCCATGGGGATGCTGTGGGGTGAGGTGGGATGATGTGGGGATGCTGTGGGATGATGTGGGGCAGAGCTGTGGGGCTGCTCCATGGGGCTGCTCCATGGGGATGCTGTGGGATGTTCTGGGGATGCTGTGGGATGCTGTGGGATGCTGTGGGATGCTCCATGGGGCTGCTCCATGGGGATGCTGTGGGATGCTGTGGGATGCTGTGGGGCTGCTCCATGGCCCGTGCTCCCACGCTGGGTGTGCCCAGGCTGGCTGTGGAAGGAGCAGGGGTCCGGGGTGTGCCAGCCCTGAGCCAGGGCATGCAGCACTCCCCGCTAGCCCACGGCTGGGGCAGCATTTGCATTTAGATGGGAACAGTTATGAACTCGAACAGCCTTTTGTCACCACAGCTGCTGCTCACAGCTGCTCCTCGATGGAAAAAGGTCCCTTCTGGTGGTCACGCCTCGAGGGGCACTGCAGTCCTCGGGTGTCTTCCCCCCGTCCTCGGGATAGAAGCGTGGGCTGCAGGTGCCAGACAGCCCAGAATTCCCCTGTGGAATTTCCCTTTGCTCACTCCAGTCTCAGCTCTGACAGAGGGGTGGCAGGGGGAGGCTCTGCCCCTGCCCCTGCCCAGAGCATTCCTGTGTGAGGGGGCTGCAGATGACCCAGGACAGGAGCTGTACATCCTCCACAGGGGTACAGGGGGGCTCAGCTTCCATGGGCTGCGGGCACAGAAGGCTTTGCAGCCCTAAAGACAATTTAATCCCAGCCCTGCCACGACAGGGACTGTCCCACTGTCCCAGGTGCTCCAGCCTGGCCTGGGCACTGCCAGGGATGCAGGGGCAGCCCCAGCTGCTCTGGGCACCTGTGCCAGGGCCTCACCCCCTCCCAGCCAGGAATTCCTGCCCAAAATCCCACCCAACCCTGCAGTGGGGGCCATTCCTGTCTCTCCAGGCCCTGTCCAAAATCCCTCTCCAGATTCCTTGTTCCAATCCCCCCCTGGAACTCTCTCCATGCAGGGACCCTTCAGATCAGACCCCCCTGGACACCCCAAACCTGCATCATCCCCAATCCACACACCTGCCTGTCAGGAAATGGGCCAAGCCCTCCATAAACACTCCCCGGAGCGTGGGGAGGAATCCAGCGGAGCCTGGGCGTGCTCCCGAGGCAGCAGAACCCCCCAGGCTCCTTGGAGCTCACCCACCTCCTGCAGCAAAGCCCAGCACGAGCCTGGCCCCAGAGGTGCCATCTCTGCAGGGACAGAGGTGCTGCGCTGGCACTCTGGAGCTGAATCTCCCCCGGCGTGCTTTCGACACGGAAGAAAACGAAATGAGCAGTTGAAAGACCTTTGGTATGGTCACAGAACTGTTTATGGGAAAAGACCCCGAGGACTGAGTGCAAGCACTCGCTGCCAGGAGCCAGCAGCACCTGGGGGTGACCTTGGTGGCACTGTGACAGGGGGGACACAGAGGCAGCCCAGGAAGGGCAGTGAGGCCCCCAGGCAGCACATCCCTCCCTTGGTGCCAGAGCCCTGACAGCCCACTGCTCACTGCCAGCTCTGGACTGCACCAGGGTCACTGCCCTCACCCCAAAAGGACAGCCCAGGGAACCGAAGGGAATTCTGCTGAACCAGTGCCTTGGGGGAGCTCCACTGTCCACTCCTGGAGCTGGGGGTGGGAAAAAGCCAAGGGTGGGATAAAAGCCAAGGGTGGGAAAAAATCTGGGGGTGGGATAAAAGCTGGGGATGGGATAAAATCTGGGGATGGGATAAAATCTGGGGATGGGATAAAATCTGGGGATGGGATAGAAGCTGGGTGGAATAAAATCTGGAGTGGGATAAAATCAGGGGGTGGGATAAAAGCTGGGGATGGGATAAAATCTGGGGATGGGATAGAAGCTGGGGTGGGATAAAATCTGGGGATGGGATAGAAGCTGGGGGTGGGATAAATGCTGGGGTGGGATAAAATCTGGGGTGGGATAAAAGCTGGGGTGGGATAAAAGCTGAGGTGGGATAAAATCTGGGGTGGGATAAAATCTGGAGTGGGATAAAATCTGGGGATGGGATAGAAGCTGGGGATGGGATAAAATCTGGGGGTGGGATAAAATCTGGGGTGGGATAAAAGCCATACATCCCACTCAGGACTTGACCAGGGACATGAATCCTGTGGTTCCCTCTGCAGGAAGTGCCCCCTGCCCCTTGCAGATCCACTGCTGATTTGTTTACCAACCCAATTTCAAAACTAATATTAACCAGTATTAGGCTCTTGACGGGGATGGGTTTTTCCCCTTCAGTGGTGAAATTGGATGTGAATTTTGAATTTTCCAGTCAATTGAGCAAGCTAAGCACTGGTGATGCAACAGGCCCTGTAATCTGTGTGTGTTTTATTCCATTTTTCCTTGAGGGATCTGGATCAGAAGAGACACAAGGAAAGGATGAAAAGAAGGGGAGATACTGTAAACCACAGGGTCAGTCCTTAGGGGACCCTGAGATCCTTTCCTGGTTATTTTCCTTTGCATCCTGGGGCTTCTCCCACGGTCCCCTGAGCAGAGATACTCCTGGCACTTCCAGCCTGCCAGGTTTGAAGGCTGCAAGGAAAAAGGGCTCAGACAGAGCTGGGAGGAGCAGAGTTAGCTGGAAACAGGACCCTTGCTCAGCAGCACACCCGGGAAATGGCCACTGTGGGACGGAACTCAGTCTTTCCCATGACACCAGGAGCCCCGGGTCAGGGTTAGGAGCTGAGGGGCCATTCTGGAAATCCTGGATTTAGGAGGGGTCACGGCAACCCCGGAGCTCAGACCTGAACTGGGGTCACCCAGAAAGAGCCTCTCCAAAAATGAGCCTGTTTGGCCATGGAGCCAGCCCCGGGATGGGGAGCGCCCCACGGAGCACTGGGGGGTGATCCCAGCGACAAAGCCCGTCCACAGCCGCTGCAGCACGGACTCCAGCAGCCCCAGGAGCAGCAGCAGCTGGGGTCTGCCCCTTCCCTGGCCCTGCAGAGCTCCAGCAGCCCCAGGAGCAGCAGCAGCTGGGGATTGCTCCTTCCCAGGATGAGGATGAGGAGGAGGATTGTCTCTTCCCTGGCTCTGCAGAGCTCCAGCAGCCCCAGGATGAGGATGAGGAGGAGGGTTTGGTCCTTCCCAGGATGAGGATGAGGAGGATTTGATCCTTCCCTGGCCCTGCAGAGCCCCAGCAGCCCCAGGAGGAGGATGAGGAGGAGGATTGCTTCTTCCTTGGCCCTGCAGAGCTCCAGCAGCCCCAGGATGAGGATGAGGAGGAGGATTGGTCCTTCCCAAGAGGATGAGGAGGAGAATTGCTCCTTCCCTGGCCCTGCAGAGCTCCAGCAGCCCCAGGAGGAGCAGCAGCTGAGGTTTGGTCCTTCCCAGGAGGATGAGGAGGAGGGCTGCTCCTTCCCTGGCCCTGCAGAGCTGCAGCAGCACCGAGCCGTGGGACAGTGCCGAGCAGCAGGGGCTGGGCTGGCTCTGCTCTGAGCGGGCTGTAAATCTGCATTTGGGCAATCAGAGTTTATTTCCCATATGTTCCTTCTCCACGGTGTGTTTTATGAGGAAGGATTGCAGCAGGAGCCCCCTGGGGAGCAGCAGATGGGCACGAGCAGCACGGGCAGGCTCTGCCCAGGCTCAGAGCTCCTCACCCTGCCCTGGGCTCCTTCCTCCACTCGGGGCTTCAGCCTCAGCCCCAGTGGGAGTCAGGTGTGACCAGACTGGCAGAGCGCAGCAAACTCCTCTCCTGCTCCCAGGACTGACTGTCCCAGCCCGAGCAGGGTTTGCAGGAGCTCTGCTTCCCGGGGAACGTCCAAGCACTCCCCATCCACAGCTTTGGGATGTCCCAAACAGACAGGCACTGATTTCCTCTTCTTAACCCGACTTTTGATGCCCAGAGAACAGTTCTGACTGAAATGCTGCCCTCGGCTTTCACATTTCTTTCTGTCCTTGTGACAGAAGCAGGATTTCAGGATTTCCAGTCTCCCCAGTCCCCCCCTGCCTCACCCTGGCCATTCAGGAGAGGCTCCCAGCTCAGACCTTTCCCTCTTCCCTGCAAGGGTTAACAAGAAATCACCTGTGAGCTCCAGGCTCTGGCTCCCAAGCCTTTCCAAGGGACCTGCTGCCTTGGAGCTCTTTGTGTGCCAGGGCTGCCAGGCTGTGCAGGGCACTGCGGGTCACAGGGGATGAGCTGGGCTCCTGCAGGGCTGCCAGGAGAGATCCCCTGGGTCTGCAGGAGAGATCCCTGCTCCAAGCTGGGCTCCTGCAGGGCTGCCAGGAGAGATCCCTGCTTGGAGCCGGGCTGGAGCAGGACTGCTAGGAGAGATCCCTGCTCCGAGCTGTGCAGGAGAGATCCCTGCTCTGAGCTGGGCTCCTGCAGGGCTCCCAGCCAGGAGAGATCCCCTGGGTCTGCAGGAGAGATCCCTGCTTGGAGCCAGGCTGGAGCAGGACTGCCAGCCAGGAGAGATCCCTGCTCCGAGCTGGGCTCCTGCAGGGCTCCCAGCCAGGAGAGATCCCTGCTCCGAGCTGGGCTCCTGCAGGGCTCCCAGCCAGGAGAGATCCCTGCTCGGAGCCAGGCTGGAGCAGGACACGCTCGTTTCCCAGCTCCCAGGGCGTGCCATCGTTTCATTAAACCCCAGACAGGCCTGACACCTTGGTGACAGAATATAATTTCCCTAACCGAGTGTCTTGACACCAAAAATTGGGCTAAATTGCATTATTTTAAAGGAGCAGATGGGAATGCTGAACATTTGTCCAGGGAAAAGCTGGGACTGCCACAGCCCACGGTGCCACCACGGGGCTCTGCTGGGCCTCCAGCCAGGGCAGGCAAAGCCCATCCCTGTGTTCCTTCCCAGGGAGCAGCCTGGCTCCTGCCTGAGCCCTTCCAGCCCGGGGCTGCTGGGACAAGGGCAGCTTTGCAGGATCCCGGGATCGTGGGGGCTGGAAAATCCCCCCAAGGCCATCCAGTGCCGGCTGTGCCCCGTCCCCCTAGTCCCCAGCCCGGGGTGGCACATCCAGCCCTTCCCTGGCACCTCCAGGGATGGGCACTCCAAACTCCCTGGACAGCCCCTGCCACGGCCTGGGCACCCTCTCCATGGGGAAATCCCTGAGGAAACAGGGACAGAGAAAGGACACGGCAGGGACACAGCAGGGACAGGGCAGGGACACAGCAGGGACAGGGCAGGGACACAGAAAGGACATGGCAGGGACACGGCAGGGACACACTCTGTGCCTCAGAGTCCCTGTGGGGAGAAGGGAAGGGAAGGGAAGGGGAGGGGAGGGGAGGGGAGGGAAGGGAAGGGGAGGGGAGGGGAGGGAAGGGAAGGGAAGGGAAGGGAAGGGAAGGGAAGGGAAGGGAAGGGAAGGGAAGGGAAGGGAAGGGAAGGGAAGGGAAGGGAAGGGAAGGGAAGGGAAGGGAAGGGAAGGGAAGGGAAGGGAAGGGAATCTCTGTCACCCCTGCAGGTCCCAGCAGAGGCACAGCCGAGGGAAGGACACCAGGCCAGAGGTGGAATCCCTGCCCAGGGCTCTCTGCCACCCCTGGCTCTGAGGCTCCAGCAACAGACAGAACAAGAGAACACGGTCTCAGGCTGCGCCAAGGGAGATCCAGGCTGGAATTGAGGAGGAAGTTTTTCACAGAAAGAGTGGGCAAACACTGGAATCATCTGCCCAGGGAGGTGGTGGAGTCACCATCCCTGGATGTGTTTAAAAAAAGCCTGGATGTGGCACTGGGTGCCATGATCTGGTTGAGGTGTTAGAACATGGGTTGGACTCGATGATCTTAAAGGTCTCTTCCAACCTAGAAATTCTGTGATTCCTTTGCCAGGGCACACCTGGGCTCCCCACACCCAGCCCAGCTGCCCCGGCCAGCTCTGACCCAGCCAGGCTGCATCTGGGCACTGCTGAGCCCCAGAAGCTGGGAAAGCCCCCGAGTTTGCCAAACGTGCCTCACGTCTGGCCTGGAGCTGTCTGGAGCTGGCTCCAGCGAGGAGCAGTGACAGAGCCAGCCGTGCCAACGCCCCAGGACTCCCCTGGACTGTCACAGCTTGCATTTGCAGTGGCACTTTTGGGATGCTTTCCAAGTGGTCAATGTGCTTTTGAATCCCGGGCTCCATCCAGCTGTCACATCCACGCTTTGGAGCGGGATGACACATTTGGCCCTCCGAGCACTCTGGTGTTCCACGTCCAAGGTTCCTCATCCCTGCTCTGAAACACCCCCAGCTGCAAGTCTCTGCACAAATAAATCCACCCCAAAGCTCCGGGTAATTTCTATAAATGCAAACCCAAGTGCAAATTGGAGCAGATTGGGCAATTTCTGCACACTCGGGAAGCAGAAATGCAAGGAGTTTTTAAGAAACAGTTGGGGAGAAAGCAATCAAAAGGACAACAACAACAACAACCAAAAAAAAAGAGACGTAGATGTGGAAAAAAAATTGGTGTGCTGGAAGTGGCAGCGTTTAGCTGGCAAGGAACCCCCCGGGAGAGCAAAGAGAAAATGCTGAGGGGGGAGGAGATGGGGAAGCAGCAGCAGAGAGGGAAACTGCAAAGAGGCTGAGCTGGGGAAGGGAGTGAGAGCCGTGGAGGCAGCAGAGAGAGCACAAACCACCGCTAATTAGGGCAGCAAACAGAAATAATGAGCAGCAAATTGCGGGGGGCTTTGGCAATTAACAGCTCGGGATGCACTGCTCCTGCACGGGCAGGCGGCGGGAGAGCCTCCCTGCAGGGAGCGGGCTCGGTGCTCTGCAGGACACGGGGCAGGGGCACAGCTGGCACAGCTGGCACTGCCGGCACTGCCGGCACTGCTGGCACAGCTGGCACAGCTGGCACATCTGGCACAGCTGGCACTGCCGGCACTGCTGGCACTGCCGGCACAGCTGGCACAGCTGGCACTGCCGGCACAGATGGCACAGCTGGCACTGCTGGCACTGCAGGCACTGCAGGCACAGCTGGCACAGCTGGCACAGATGGCACTGCTGGCACAGCTGGCACTGCCGGCACAGCTGGCACAGCTGGCACAGCTGGCACAGCTGGCACAGATGGCACAGCTGGCACTGCCGGCACAGCTGGCACAGCCGGCACAGCTGGCACAGGTGTGGCACAGCTGGCACAGGTGTGGCACGAGAGGGAGCAGCTGGGGAACACACAGGGGGTGACGAGTGTGGGCGGCAGAGGATTTCAGGGGAGCGCTGCAGTTTGATTGTGCTCTGGGTGAGGGAAGCGTGCGCTTGACAGGTTGGCAAGGAATTGCTGGCTGGGAGGGCGGACAGGGGCTGGGCTGGGATTCCCAGAGCAGCTGTGGCTGCCCCTGGATCCCTGGCAGTGCCCCAGGCCAGGCTGGGCACTGGGAGCAGCCTGGGGCAGTGGGAGGTGTCCCTGCCATGGCAGGGTGGCACTGGGGGGGATTTCAGGACCTTTCCAGCCCAGCCATTCCAGCGTTCTGGAATTCCACCACTACCGTGCCGGGTCGGCCAGCTCTGGGTGCTCAGCTGTGTTTGGGGATGCTGCAGGGTCGCTCCTGTCCCGGCTGCCCGGGGGATCCCAGCCTGAGGCTGAGCCTGGCCTGCCTGCAAGGGGAGGTGGGGAGAGGGGCTGCTCCTTCCCTTCCTGCTCCGAAAGGGAATTCCCAGCAAAGGGAATTCCCAGGGTGTCCCTGGGAGGGTGAGAGAGGCCAAGCTCAGCTCCCCGGGGGGGTTTAACCCCCTGACCTCCGTGCCCACCCTTGGACATCCCCAGGGGTCATCCGAGGGGCTGATTCCCACTGCAGGTTTTGGATCAGAGGATTGGCCAGGCTGGAAAATCAGAGGGCTGGTCAGGTTGTGAGATTTGCAGGGGTCCCAGGATGAGGGAAGAGACGAGAATCTTGACTCCATGTTTCAGAAGGCTGATTTATTATGTTATCATATATATTATATTAAAAATACTACACTAAAACTACACTAAAAGAATAAAGAAAAAAATCATCAAAAAAAGAACCAAACCAAAATAAATGAATAAATAACAAAAATTCATAACTGACCAAAGAGTTTAACTCAGCTGCATCCTTGATTGGTTATTAAATAAAAACACTTCACATGGACCAACCAAGGAGCACCTCTTGCATTCCACAGCAACAGATAATTATTATTTACATTTCTTTCCTGAGGCTCTTCAGCTTCTCAGGAGAAGAAAATCCTAATAAAAGGACTTTCGTAAAATATGTCTGTAACAGGAAAAGCCCTCTAAGATCACCAAGACAAACCAGCCCTGGCGCTGCCCAGGCTGCCACTGCCCCTGTCCCCAGGTGCCACATCCACAGGGCTCTGGAATCCCCCCAGGGATGGGGACTCCACTCCCTGGGCAGCTGGGCCAGGGCTGGGCAACAATTTTGGCACAGAAACGTTTCCAGTATCTATCCTAAACATTCCCTGGTGCAGCCTGAGGCTGCACCAAGGGAGATCCAGGCTGGAATTGAGGAGGAAGTTTTTCACAGAAAGAGTGGGCAAACACTGGAATCATCTGCCCAAGGAGGTGGTGGAGTCCCCATCCCTGGATGTGTTTAAAAAAAGCCTGGATGTGGCACTGGGTGCCATGATCTGGTTGAGGTGTTAGAACATGGGTGGGACTCGATGATCTTAAAGGTCTCTTCCAACCTAGAAATCCTGTGATTCTGTGATTCTGTGATTTCCTCCTGGAGAGGGCACCCTGACCCCTGAGTGCTCGGCAATCCTGGAGCACGGGGAGTTCAGATCCTTTCTGTGCTCGTGCCAGGCGTTGAGCACAATCGCCACCTCGCCTGTCCCTGCCCAGCTCATTGAGCACAGTCGCCACCTCGCCTGTCCCTGCCCAGCTCGTGGAGCACAATCGCCACCTCGCCTGTCCCTGCCCAGCTCGCTGAGCACAATCGCCACCTCGCCTGTCCCTGCCCAGCTCGTGGAGCACAATCGCCACCTCGCCTGTCCCTGCCCAGCTCGGGTCTCCCAGGTGCGCTCAGCGCTCAAAGAGCAGCAGAGGCCCTGGCACAGCCAGCTGAGCCCCTGTCTGAAGGATTCCGTGGGTTTCGGGCTGTAAAATCCCCCCGGCTAGTTTGGGATTTAGGCCCGCACTGATCCTACAGGACGGAGCAAAGGACGAGAAGCGCTCTTTCTCCACGTGGTTCCGATGTCCTGTTTATTAGCTGGGAAGGGACATCTGCCTCGGAGACCATACAGGTGAAAAGAGAGGATGGATTCCGATCCCAAGGGACATTTATACCCGCGGAATGGGAGGCGGGGACGGAGGGCCGCAGCCAAGGGGACACCAGTGAGGAGGGGCCAAGGGAGGGGCTGCAAGGGACAGATCAAAGGGATACAAAGGGAACAAACCGCCTGAGGGAAAGGGGAACCGTCCATGTAACACAACACCCAGTGCAGAACACCTCAATACCTGTTTAGTGCATCACAACACCTGTCCTGGCTGCGGGGAGCAGGGCAGGGAGCAGAGCCCACCCCTGCGCTGTCACCGCCCCGCGGCAGGAGGGGACGGCTCTGGGCACGAGATCCTGCTCCAAGGGCAGCTCCAGGGGTCCCACCCGGGGGGTACACCGGGAAGGGAAGGGCTGGGGCTGAAAGGGAGGGGAAAACACAGGCTGGAGCATGAGCAGAGCAGGGAACAGGCAGAGGGCAATGCCAGCGTGGGACCTGCTGAGCCCGGGCACGGAGCAGGGCATGGAGCCTGGACACGGAGATGGACACAGAGATGGACACAGGGATGGACACAGGGATGGACACAGGGATGGACACAGAGCTGGACACAGGGATGGACACAGGGATGGACACAGGGATGGACACAGAGCTGGACACAGGGATGGACACAGGGATGGACACAGAGATGGACACAGAGATGGACACAGGGATGGACACAGGGATGGACACAGGGATGGACACAGAGCTGGACACAGGGATGGACACAGGGATGGACACAGAGATGGGCACAGAGATGGACACAGGGATGGACACAGAGATGGACACAGAGACGGACACAGGGCTGGACACAGAGATGGGCACAGAGATGGACACAGGGATGGGCATGGAGATGGGCATGGAGCTGGACACAGAGATGGACACAGGGATAGACACAGAGATGGGCACAGATATGAACACAGAGATGGGCACAGGGATGGACACAGAGATGGACACAGGGCTGGACACAGAGATGGGCACAGAGATGGACACAGGGATGGGCATGGAGATGGGCATGGAGCTGGACACAGAGATGGACACAGGGATAGACACAGAGATGGGCACAGATATGAACACAGAGATGGGCACAGGGATGGACACAGAGATGGACACAGGGCTGGACACAGAGATGGGCACAGAGATGGACACAGGGATGGGCATGGAGATGGGCATGGAGCTGGACACAGAGATGGACACAGGGATAGACACAGAGATGGGCACAGATATGAACACAGAGATGGGCACAGGGATGGACACAGAGATGGACACAGGGATGGACACAGGGATGGGCACAGAGATGGACACGGAGCTGGACACAGGGATGGACACAGAGATGGGCACGGAGATGAACACAGAGATGGACACAGAGATGGACAGATGGACACAGAGATGGACACAGAGATGGACACAGGGATGGACACAGAGATGGACACAGAGATGGACACGGAGCTGGACACAGGGATGGACACAGAGATGGACACAGGGATGGGCACAGAGATGGACACAGAGATGGACACAGAGATGGACACAGAGATGGACACAGGGATGGACACAGAGACGGACACAGGGCTGGACACAGAGATGGACACGGGGCTGGACATGAAACTGGACACAGGGATGGGCACAGGGATGGACACAGAGATGGACACGGGGCTGGACATGAAACTGGACACAGAGATGGACACAGAGATGGACACAGAGATGGGCACGGAGCTGGACACAGGGCTGGGCATGGAGCCTGGACACAGAGATGGACAGAGGGCTGGACACAGGGATAGACACAGGGATGGACACAGGGATTGACAGATGGACACAGAGCTGGACACAGAGATGGGCACAGAGCTGGGCATGGAGCCTGGACACAGAGATGGACACAGGGATGGACACAGGGATGGACAGATGGACACAGGGATGGACACAGAGATGGACACAGCACAGGACCAGCTGCTCCAGAGGGGCAGCTGGGATTTACAGAGGGAGGCAGCAAATGACAGAGGGTTTTTAGCAGGCCTGGGCACAGAAATGACCTAAGGAGCCTAAGTCTTTCTGGGAGAACATCGGGGCACCTGCATTGGTTTTTCCTTCACATTTCCAAGCTGTTTTTCCCAGCTGTCAGCAGGGCAGGCACAGGCCATGGAACAACCTTTAGCTCCTGCAGAGCTGAAGGAAAATAAACCAAACAAATCAAAGAGTCCTCTTGAAACCCATTGGGCTGGGACACAACTGAGTGAAATATTTATGACAGAGTTCCTCCATCAAAAGGGCAAGAGGGAAACATGAGCTGAAGCAGTGGCTAAGGAGCAGAGGAAGGACCTGTCAGTCTGGTGGATCCAAATAGAATTTCAGATGCAAACACACTGGTGTTTGAAAAGAAACCTCTTGGTGTGATTTTGTTTGCTTGGGAGAGCTCTCCTATTTCATCTTTTCTCATTCTTGTCCTTGGAATTATTGAAGTACCCAGGACAACTCTTGCAAGTCAAATATGAGTCCTATGCCTTTCACTTTCTCCCTCAAAGAAACCTTTCCACCAATTAAAAATGAGGGGAATTCAACTCAGGCCCAACTGGAGGCACATCTTATTGTCTGTGAATCCTGGCAAAACACAAAGCTTTCCATTTGAAGCTAAATTCTATTTTTTATCTGTATTATTCTGGGGAAACAGTGGAAACCCCACTTCTGCCTGTTAGCCCATGGATCTGGGAAAGAATTCCTCCTGCAGAACCAGAGCATCCATGACAGTGAGAACCCTCCCACGCTGGAGATCAGAACCTGAACCTCTCGCCTGGGCCAGGTATTTATTGCTTGCCATCCTTTGTTTTACCTCCTTAGCTGACTTTCCTCCTGCTCCTCTCTCAGAGCTGCCATTCATTTCTCAGCTAAACATTTCATTCAGGAGCAATGGATTCTTTTTCGGGATAAATGGCTGTCACTGTCTCCTCTCAGCAGCAATTAAAGCTCTCAGCATCCCAGGTGATGAGCAGTTCGTGCTCTTGTCACGGGTAACAAGTTCTTCTGGGGAAGGAGCTGACTGTGATTCCACTGCCAGGAGCCAGAGCCAGCTCCTGGATCCTCCCCTCTGCCTGTGGGGGAGCCTCTCCTCTTGGAGAGCTTGGGGGGCAGGGACCCAGCTCCTCATTCTCATTCCCGTTCAGCTCCCCATTCCCATTCCCATTCCCAATCCCATTCCCTTTCCCGTTCCTGTTCCCGTTCCTGTTCCCATTCCTGTTCCCATTCCCATTCCGGTCAGTTCCTCACTCCCATTCCCATTCCCATTCAGGTCCTCACTCTCATTCCCATTCAGCCCCTCGTTCTCATTCCTGTTCAGCTCCTCATTCCCATTCCCATTCCTGTTCCCATTCCCATCCCTATTCCCGTTTCCGTTCCCATTCCTGTTCCCATTCCCATTCCCGTTCAGTTCCTCATCCCTGTTCAGCTCCTTTCTCTCATTCCTGTTCTCACTCCTGTTCTCATTCCCGTTCCCGTTCCCGTTCCTGTTCCGGTTCCCGTTCATCTCCCCACCATGATGAAGCAGAGCCCGTGTGGCGCTGGGGGTGGATCCTTCCACAGGAACCCACCCAGCACATCCCTCCCCAGCCCCGGGCGGGCCGAGGCTGCATTTGCATCGTCATCACTCCCAGGAGCAGAGCAGGGCTGGGCTGTGCTCACTGCACACACCTGGAGATGTGCTGGGAGCAGAGCAGGGCTGGGCTGTGCTCCCTGCACACACCTGGAGATGTGCTGGGAGCAGAGCAGGGCTGGGCTGTGCTCACTGCACACACCTGGAGATGCCCCGGGAGCAGAGCAGGGCTGGGCTGTGCTCACTGCACACACCTGGAGATGTCCCGGGAGCAGAGCAGGGCTGGGCTGTGCTCACTGCACACACCTGGAGATGTGCTGAGGAGCAGAGCAGGGCTGGGCTGTGCTCACTGCACACACCTGGAGATGTGCTGGGAGCAGAGCAGGGCTGGGCTGTGCTCACTGCACACACCTGGAGATGTCCCAGGAGCAGAGCAGGGCTGGGCTGTGCTCACTGCACACACCTGGAGATGTGCTGGGAGCAGAGCAGGGCTGGGCTGTGCTCACTGCACACACCTGGAGATGTCCCAGGAGCAGAGCAGGGCTGGGCTGTGCTCACTGCACACACCTGGAGATGTGCTGGGAGCAGAGCAGGGCTGGGCTGTGCTCACTGCACACACCTGGAGATGTCCCAGGAGCAGAGCAGGGCTGGGCTGTGCTCACTGCACACACCTGGAGATGTCCCAGGAGCAGAGCAGAGCTGGGCTGTGCTCACTGCACACACCTGGAGATGTGCTGAGGAGCAGAGCAGGGCTGGGCTGTGCTCACTGCACACACCTGGAGATGTCCCGGGAGCAGAGCAGGGCTGTGCTCACTGCACACACCTGGAGATGTCCCAGGAGCAGAGCAGGGCTGGGCTGTGCTCACTGCACACACCTGGAGATGTCCCAGGAGCAGAGCAGGGCTGGGCTGTGCTCACTGCACACACCTGGAGATGTTGTGCTGCAGGCTCCAGAGCAGGAGGATTTAACCCGATTGCACTTTGCTCCTCTGCTGTTCACACCTCCCAAGCAGCCCTGCCGGAGCTGCAGAGCCCCCCTGGGAGTTGGGGCATTGATGGGGAGCCAGGGTCCCCTGGAACGGGGCAGGGAGGGTCAGGAGGGGTCTCTGCTGGGTGCGTGGCAGGTGAGCAGTGCCATGGCTGACCCTCACAATTACAGGGTGAATATTGGGCACGTGTTCAGAGGAGTTCTGTAGATGTGTAGTTCTGTTTCTCCCCCCAGCTTGCGTTGCTATCAGGAGATGCCCTCAGTAGCTGGGACATTTGGGAGGGTGGGATTGTTACTGTGGCAGCACCTGACCTCCAAGCAAGCCGTAAGGAGGTGAATTCCACCACTGGACGGCGGAGAAGAAGATGATTGACAGGACTTTGGAAGGGGCTGGAGGTATAAAAGGCAGAACATCCATTTTGATGATCACACCGTGGCTGAATCCTTTGCTCCTGGTGCTGTATTACTGTCCTTATTCAGTCTTCTGTTGTATTTTTGATAAGGTTTTAATAAACCTCCTAAACGTTTTGAAAGTGAGGGTAATTTCTCACAGGTGGAGCTGATGGAAGTTCCCCCATCCCAAGAGAGCTCGTCCCTATTCCCGGGCCAGCTGCCCAGGGAGGCCAGACACCCCAGGGGGAGCACCCAGCCCCACACCCCGGCCTGCCAGCCCTGCAGGAACAGCCCAGCACACCCCCTCCCTCAAGCCAGCCACCAGCTTCACGATCGCTGCCCGTCCTCCTTCCCCTCCTGTCCTCAGAGCCACACCGAGCAGCGCCCCGGCCAGGGACACGGCGCAGTGCCCCTCGGGCTGTCCGGAGGAGGAGGAGGAGGAGGAGGAGGAGGAGGAGGAGGAGGAGGAGGAGGAGGAGGAGGAGGAGGAGGAGGAGGAGGAGGAAGGACCAGGAAGGGAGGGAGAAGGGGAAGGAGAGAGAAGCGAGCAAAGCTTTGTGTGCGCCCAAGTGGGCAGCAGCTGCTGCTGGAAATGCGGATGGAAAGCAGCCAGCAGGAAGGACGGATTGTGCTCTCTGCCCTTCCCACGTGCAGGGGAGAAGGAGCCATTGGCTGAGGGGCTGAAAAGAAAATGAAAGTCCAGGTGGTGAGGCTGGGTGAGGGCAGCCTGCCCCAGCCTGGCAGAGGTGGCGCCTGGTCTAGCTCAGCTTCCCAGGGAATACAAACACCTCTGCCCCCTGAAATGCGGATTGGGGTGCTGGGGGAGAGGCTGGGATCCACACACAGCCTGGAGCTGGGGGGGAGAGAGGGGGTGGATGTGGGATTTGGGGCTCAGGGCTCTGTTTACCACCCGGGTGCGAATCTGTGTCCATCACCCCTCCCACCCCTCCGGGCTGGGTGCTTGTGCCCAGGCAGGTGGGGATTGCTCAGGTGACACCCTCCTACCTGCGCTCAGGAAACACCAGGGATGGGCTCCCTGTCACCCTGATTTTTAAGACTTTGCTAAGCCTTCTGATGTTTGCATTCTTATAACGAACTTTCTCACACACAGTTCTGTAAACAACTTATGTTTTGCATTCTTTCATGGAGGAGGAGAGAACTGATGGACTCTTGGTCTGTCCAGTGTCATTGGAGAGGTGGCACTGTCACCCTCCAATCCACTGTCACTTTTGGAAAACTATAAATGTTGGAGTCAGAAAATAAAGGTCCCTCTTTTTTGTTCACCTGGAGAGCAGCAGTGTCCGTGTCGTCTTTTCATGTCGTATTACGAGAGCTCCCCACCCCTGGAAACGCTCCAGGCCAGGCTGGAGGGGGCTTGGACAAGCCTGGGGTGGCAGAAGGTGCCCTGCCGTGGCAGGGGGTGGCACTGGGTGGCTCTAAGGTCCCTTCCAACCCATTCTTGGATTCCACGGTTCCCTGGGCAAGCTGGGACGGTGGCTCCTCACCCCAGCTGTGCAGGGGCTGAGCTCTGCTGGGGCAGGGGAGCCCTCACCAACCAACTGCTGCTCCATCTCTCTGCTGGTTCCTGCCCCAGAGAGCGTTTCCCTCTGGCCCTGCAGCCCCAGCCGCGGTGAAAGGAGATTTCCTGCTGTATAAACAGCATTCCTCTGCCCACACACCAGGAATCTCCTGCTCCCAGCAAGGCAGAGCAGAATCCCACTCCTCTCCAGCCTTCCAGGTGATGTCTCTAAGCTCCTGTCTGATGCGGTGGTTTTCAGGGCAGTCAGGATTTGGTGAAGGGGAGATCTTGACTCCATTTCAGAAGGCTGGTTTATTATATTATGATATATATTACATTAAAAACACCACACTGTAACTGTACTACAAAGAATAGAGAGAAAGATTCATCAGAAGGCAAGACAGGAATAGAAAGGAATGGATAACAAAGTTCTGTGACTCCAGAGAGTCCCAGAGCTGCTGCCCCCTGGATTGGCCACCAAGCAGAAACATCCCACACTGACCAATGGAGGAGGCACCTGCTGCATCCCACAGCAGCAGATCACAAATTGTTTACACTTGAAGCTGAGGCCCTTCAGCTTCTCAGGAGAAGAAAATCCTAGCAAAGGGATTTTCATAAAATATTATAGCTACACCTGTTCGCCACTCAGAAAAGGGGCTTTGCTGAGCCTTCAGTGCATGGAACAGCTGCTGCTTCTTGCACACCTCATCTGCTCAGAGATCATCCTTAGGATCCCATCCCTTGGGATGTACAAGGACAGCCAGGGATTAGGTTTGGGAAAGGCCCTGAGGGGCTGGAGCGTGGCCAGGGCAGGAACAGAGCTGGGAAGGGATGGAGAGTTCCTGAGGGAGCTGGGAAGGGGCTGCAGAGTTCCCGAGGAAGCTGGGAAGGGGCTCAGCCTGGAGCAAAGGAGGCTCAGGGGGCCCTTGTGGCTCTGCACAGCTCCTGCCAGGAGGGGACAGCCGGGGGGGTCGGGCTCTGCTCCAGGGAACAGGGACAGGAGCAGAGGGAACGGCCTCAGGGTGGACACAGCAGGAATTTCCCCATGGAAAGGGGGGCTCAGGAATTCAAAGTGCCCAGGGAGGTGTGGAGTCCCCATCCCTGAGGGATTTCAGAGCCCTGTGCATGTGGCACTGGGGCACAGGGGCAGTGCTGGGGAAACACTGGACTCGCTGTTTGGCTCGGAGGGATTTTCCAACCAAACCAATTCCACGTTTCTCTTTACTCTTCTCCTTCCACAGTTTGCCCCACAAGTGTCTCTCCATGCCTCTCTCTGTGTCCTCCAGAGGTTCCTCTCCTACATATTCCTGGGACTTGTGGTTTTCTACAGATCTGAGTTTTAAAGGCCAGGCTCTCCTAAATCCACCCCGTGGTCCAGCTGCACCCACTGTCACAGACAGGTTCACCTTCCCCTCCTCCCTCTGTCCTCTGTCCCTTCTTCTGCCACCGTGGCACCCCAGGGAGGTGGGAAATACAAGGAAATCCAGGCATAGTCCCCAGTTTTCCTCCTCAGTTTGATCCTGTCTGCGTTGCCATTTTTCAAACATCCTGCATCACCAGAAGGAAATCAATTTTCCAGGGGTGAGACCTGGATTTCTCTGCTGTGCCCACTCTTTGTTCCACCCTGTCAGGAGGAGCCAAGGAGATTTCAGGGCTCTTTGTGGCTCCTTCCCAGCCACAACCTGCGGGGTTACTTCACTTTTCACTCTGCAGCCCGCAGGAAGCGAGCTGGCACCAATTAACACCCTTTCCTCACGCTTGCCCTGCCTGCAGGGAGCAGACACCGAGGGTTGGTTTCTCCTGCTCAAGCACAGAAACTCTCCCAGCTCAGCCCCACCTGGGCTCAGCAGAGGGATCTGTTTCCCACAAAGGCAACAGAAAAACTGGAAGTGCAACCAGAAACTGCCCCGGTGAGGAGGCCCGGAGGCAAGGGCCAGCTCCAGTTCACCACATCAGCCTCCTCCTCCTAAAAAACAACGGCAGGGTGGCGTTTATGGGATGCTGTGAGGGTTCCGAGGGTCTGCATCCATCGAGGGAATATTCCCAGCAGGAGAGGAGCCAGCAGCAGCCACGGAGGGGCCTGGGGGTGCAGAGGGAGCTGCTGGGTGCCCCAGGCTGGGATGGGAGCACAGGAGCCCTCCCGTGGGGAGGCAAAAGAGCAGCCTGGAGGAGGAGGGAAGGCCTTGGAGGAGGGATGGGCATGAGAAATGCATGGCTTTGAGGAGGAGCAAACAGCAGTTCCAGGGCGGGGGGTGAACCTGGGGGGTTAATGGGTGTCCTGGCTTAGGGCAAATTTGGGAGAAAACCTCCAAAGGGGGCTCCTCCAGAAAGCAAACCCACACAGCCGCTCCCCACAACCGGTTCAGGAAGGATTCCTGGGAGAGAAGTGGAAAGAACCTGTTTGTTCAACAGGCACAGCACCCCCAGCACACAGAGTGAACAATACCAGGTGACAGCACTCTTTCACCGCTCTGGAAAGGATGACAAATTCAGAAAGTCTCTCTTGGGGGGTGGTCACTCTGTTCTCAGTCCCTCAGGCCCTGGGGATGGCTGCTGCAGCCACGAGGTGCAAGCTCTCGGTGTTTCCAGGTCCCAGTCCAGAGCAGGTTCTGAGTGGTTCCAAAAAAGGGAAAGGAAAAACAGTCCAGGGGAAAATTTGAACTGCTTAGCTAAACTAACTGATGAGCAGAGGCAAAAGCAAGGGTGAAGCAGGAGCAAAGCAGGAGCAGGAGCAAAGCAAAAAGCAAAAGCCACACGATGCACTGCCCATCCCTGTGTGCCACCAGCCGTGGGGCAGCAGGCTGAAAACAAAACCAAACCAAAGCATTCACCCTTCAGAGCCAGTCCTGAAGGCACAGAACACAATATCCAGCACAAACAGAACACAGGAATGGGGATACAAGCATCACAAGGTCACCCTGGGACAATGGGACCTGGAGAGCTCACACAGCCATTGCCAGCCTGGGCAATGCCACCCGACACAGCTGCCCCTCTCTGGGTCAGGAAACCATGGAATATCCTGGGCTGGAGGGGACCCATGGACCATCAGCCCAGCTGCTGCCCAGGCCACCCCAAGAGCCCCACCCTGACCCCAAGCACGGCTCTGTAGGAAGCAGGGGGCTCTGGCTGCAGCAGGAAAATCTCCTTTTCCTGCTGACCAAAGCTGGGGGGTTGGTCAGAGTCTCTTCTGGCTGGCTTTCCGGGATGCCCTCCAGAACCCTCCAGCACCCTGGGAAAAGGAAAAGGGAAAAAGGAAAAGGACCCTGGTGCTGAGCTCTGCCTGAGTTCCATCCCCAGCACCTTCTGCAGGGCCCTGAGCCTGCCCAGGTGTGCTCACCTGGCTCAGTGATCACACTGAGGAACCCCAGCAGGGCCCTGAGCCTGCCCAGGTGTGCTCACCTGGCTCACACCCAGCACAGGGGACCCCAGCAGGGCCCTGAGCCTGCCCAGGTGTGCTCACCTGGCTCACGCCCAGCACAGGGGACCCCAGCAGGGATTGCTCACGGGGCAGCAGTTCTGCGCCTGGCATGGCACCGGGATGGGCATCATCACCAGGGGAGGGTGAGCGAAGCTGTGGTTAGTGATTGCACTGAAGGAAAACCTTCCTTTGGAGCCATCCCAAAGCTGTACTTTTCCATTTGTCACTGGCAGATCGCTGGAACAAAATAAACACGTTTTGTTTACGTGGGTGCTTCTTCCCATTTGAAATAAATACTTTTGTGTTTTAAGCTGAAGGGAAACAAGGGAAATGTTGTTTCAAACAGAGACATCAAATGGTTTTTCTTGGGGGGGAAAAGGTAAATTGAAGCTTTTCTCTTTCAAAATTGTCTGGCTTGGTTATTTCAACCCAAGCAAGGGACTGAGATTGATATGAAACCACAGCATGCTGCAGGTGACCTGAAAGTGGATCTGCCAGTGTAAAAAGTTCCAAGTGAAAATGTTTTCCTGGCTCCACAACAATTGATTCCTGAGCAGAACTAGGATTTAAAGCCTGGGCCACACAGTTTAATCCACTCCCCCCCAAACCCAGTGAAATCCTTTTGGAACACGACGGGGGAGGAGGAGAGGGGGGGCAGGGAAACCTGCAGGGGAAATCAAGGAGCAGATACAGAAGCTCTGGTATCCACTTAACTTGAAAATGAGAAAGAAAGCAGGTTGAGAACAGGACAATTAGAGCCTGAGCATCGCAGACCTTTCCAAAACGGAGAGATGGCAGGGGGAATTAATGGACAGAAATGCAACCCAGTAATTAATTGATAAATGGCATTAGAGAGTTTTCTAAAGAAGGAGAGGCCAACGTGACTTATCTTCCCCGAGGCAGGAGACAATTTCTCCCTCCTTTCACCTTGCAGATAAGGACAGAGAGGGGGAATCTTCCCTTTGGAGGCCCAGGGGGAATCTGGAAGGTGAAGACAAAAGCAGAAGCCGAGGCCCAGC
Organism: Motacilla alba alba; assembly: GCF_015832195.1. NCBI lineage: Eukaryota > Metazoa > Chordata > Aves > Passeriformes > Motacillidae > Motacilla > Motacilla alba. Next base: position 598,051 of record NC_052019.1, read on the forward strand.
TGCAGCCCAGGGGCAGTGAGGAGGAGCAGCGGAGCTGGGGAAGAACAGCCTGGAACCAGCCCGTGGGGGAATTCCTCCTGGGATGGGAAAAGGGGCAAGCAGGAGAAAGGCCGGGCTGCAGCAGAGGCAGGGGTCACACCCTGCAGAGAGAGGGACCAGCTGGGCTCTGCCCCTGGGCACGGGGCAGCTCTGCAGGGGGAGAGCACATCCTGTGCTCCCAGGAGTGCCCTGGATCTCCCCGGACACTGGATCCATGTCCCAGGGTGACCTTGTGATGCTTGTATCCCCATTCCTGTGTTCTGTTTGTGCTGGATATTGTGTTCTGTGCCTTCAGGACTGGCTCTGAAGGGTGAATGCTTTGGTTTGGTTTTGTTTTCAGCCTGCTGCCCCACGGCTGGTGGCACACAGGGATGGGCAGTGCATCGTGCGGCTTTTGCTTTTTGCTTTGCTCCTGCTCCTGCTTTGCCCCTGCTTCGCCCTTGCTTTTGCCTCTGCTTGTTAGTTAGTTTAGCTAAGCAGCCCGAATTTTTCCCTGGACTGTTTTTCCTTTCCTTTTTGGAACCACTCGAACCTGCTCTGGACTGGGACCTGGGAACACCGAGAGCTTGCACCTCGTGGCTTGCAGCAGCCATGCCCAGCACCAGAGGGACTGAGAACAGAGCAACCACCCCCCAAGAGAGACTTTCTGAATTTGTCATCCTTTCCAGAGCGGTGAAAGAGTGCTGTCACCTGGTATTGTTCACTCTGTGTGCTGGGGGTGCTGTGCCTGTTGAACAAACAGGTTCTTTGCACTTCTCTCTGAGGAATCCTTCCTGAACCGGTTGTGGGGAGCGGCTGTGTGGGTTTGCTTTCTGGAGGAGCCCCCTTTGGAGGTTTTCTCCCAAATTTGCCCTCAGCCAGGACAATCCCCTGGACGGGGCAGAGGCCAGCCCTGGCTCTCTGGCTGCCCCCAGGCAGCTGCCAGGTGTCCCCTGTGCCCAGCCCAGGCACGGAGCTGCTGTCACCTCCTGAGGTGTCCCACCAGTGCCATGGCCCCAGGGTGCCCAGCAGTGCACAAGTTATTTTTTCAAGGCCGAATAAGCCCAATAATTGAGGCCCTTCCCTGCTGCCCTGCCAGAGCCTCGCTGTTTCCAGCCACACTGGATCCCTGAGGCAGGAGCCCCTGGTGGGTGGGAGCACAGGAATTCCAGAGCCAGAGTGTCACTGCTCCTGTCACAGACAGGGCACAGCCAGGCTCGGCTCAGGCACCTGCACCAGGGGTTTTGTGTCATCCCAGAGGTGAGCAGGACTCCTCCCACTGTCCCAGGCTGCTCCAGCCCCAGTGTCCAGCATGGCATTGGTCACTCCAGGGATGCAGGGGCGGCCACAGCTGCTCTGGGCACCTGTGCCAGGGCCTCAAACCCTCACAGGGAACAATTCCTAATTCCCAGTTTCCAACCTAAACCTTCCTCCTTTTGCTTGAGGCCCTTCCCCCTTGATTTGCACTCCCTGCCCTTGCCAAAGGTCCCTCTCCAGGTCTCTTGCAGCCCCTCTAGGTCCTGGAAGGTGCTGGCATGTGTCCCCAAAGCTTTGTCTCCTGCAGGCTGGAGAAGAGCCCGTGACTCCTGCAGTGCCAGCCCCGCTGTGCTCGGGCAGAGGAGGCAGCCCTGCACTGCCCATCCCTGTCAGGGGCACCATTCCCAGCCAGGGGAGGCAGCCCTGCACTGCCCATCCCTCTGATGGGCACAGGAGCCATTCCCAGCCAGGCCATGCCAGGGGATGTGCCCAGCAGCCCCTGGAGCAGGCCACCCCTCATCAGGGGACACCTGGAAGCACCCACAGGACACTCGTGGCTCTGCTGGCCCTGCCAGGCTCCTGAGCTCTGCCCAGAGCACAGCCCTGCCATCCAGATGCCATTAAAACAAAAGCTCCTGTCCGTGCCCGGGGGGCAGGAGGGAAGGGAGAGGAGGGGCAGCTGGTGCTCTCACGGGATGACAGGAGGCAGAGCAAGGCAGAGCTGCCACCAAATCCATCCCACGGTGTGCCATCTCCAGCTCCAGGAACCCAGCCCTGCTCCCAGCAGCCCGGCTCTGCCCCTCTGCGCATCGAGGAGAGCCCAGAGCAGCCCTGCCATAAACTCATTCTGTCATTTAGCATTTCTGACGACATCATTTCCAAACCTGCTCAGCCCTCCTCCACCTGCCAGGGCCTGCAGGGGCTCCAGGAGAGCTGAGAGGGACTGGGGACAAGGGACAGAGGGACAGGAGCCAGGGAATGGCTGCCACTGGGAAAGGGGAGATTGGGCTGGGATGTTGGCAAGGAATTGCTGGCTGGGAGGGTGGGCAGGGGCTGGGCTGGAATTCCCAGAGAATCCCTGGATCCTGGCAGTGTCCCAGGCCAGGCTGGGCACTGGGAGCAGCCTGGGGCAGCAGGAGGTGTCCCTGCCATGGCGGGGTGGCACTGGGTGGCATTTAGGGTCCCGTCCCCCCCGGCCATTCCCTAATCCCATGAAAGGGGCAGGAGCAAAGGGATGTTTGGACCTGCCCAGGCTCAGCTGTGCAGGTCCTGCCGTGGATCCCAGCTGGAAACACCAGAGGTCTCTCCCTCCATCCCCACTCCAGGGCCCGTTCCCGACCCAGGCCGGGCCGTTTCCCATCCCAGACAGCGCCGCGGGGCTCGGGGCTCAGGGGGAGTCCCTGCAGCCACCGTGGGGCTGTCACTCAGCCTGTCCCTCGCTGCCAGGTCCGAGGCTGGCTGGCTTTTGTGTGGGGCTGGCTCGAGGATCGCTGCGCTTGGAGCCTCCCTGCTCCTGCTTCCAGTTGATTTTCTTTTGCTTCTGCCCAGAAAGGGAAGGGAAGAAAAGCACACAACGAAACAGAACCCAAAAGAGCTGCAGCCAAGGGGACATCAAAGAGCTGGGCTGTTTTCGGCGCTGCCGTAAGGAAGAAAAGCTCGCCAAGACGAACTGCACGAGTGATGATAATGAAGGGCTGGAGCAGAGCCCTGCAGAGCCCCTCGCTCAGGCCTGAGATGTGTGCAGCCCTCCTGGGAAAGGCTCTGCGGAGGAGCCTGTGCCATGAGCGCCCCGCCAGGAGCGGGCTGGAGCCCAGAGAAGGACTGAGCTTTGTCCCACAGCCACGGCTTCTCTCCCTGCAAAGGGCAGCCAGGGGCACAGCCCCAGCAGGAGGAGCAGGAGGGAAAACAGAGGAAAAATCCCGCCTGGGTGGGTTTGTGTGATGGGGAGAAAATGGGGCTGCTCAGCCATGGCTGGCTCTGGGTTCACTAAGCCAAGCCAGCAGAGTGGCTTTGGTCACCTCAGGCCAGCTGAGAGCAGCTCCTGCTGTCACACGTCCCTGGGGGACGCCTGGACCCCCGTCCTGTGAGTGTGAGCTGCTGGATTCACTCAGCCCTGAGCCGTGCCAGGGCACCTTCCCCAGCACAGGCCCTGGTGGCCCCCCTGGAGCCCCTGGCTGCCGCTGCCACGCGTCCTGGCCTGCGCTGGCCCCTGGTGCTGCCCGCCCAGCCCTGCTGAGCGCAGGCAGGCGAACCCAGCCCCAGCCTGCCCGAGCTCACAACGGGGACAAACCTTGCAGGAGGTGCTGGGGAAGGACACAGGGGTGGGTTTCAGCAAGCCCCAGCCCCTGGCTGCTCACAGCTGGGGAGAGGGGCCAGGACAGAGCTCTGAGATGTTTCTGGGGACGGTGACTGGGTTTGTCTTTGCTCATTAGGCCAGAAGAGCTCCCCCTTCAATTACAATCCTCATCTGCCAGCAGGATCTGGACGCCTGCTCTGGAGCCACATTGTGGGATTTCCACCCCACGTCTACATTCCCAAACTTCCTCGTTTTCTCCTTGGGAATGGCTTGGTTTGATTCTCTCTGGAAGGGATTCTGAGCAACCTGCTCCAGTGGAAGGTGTTGAGATGAGCCCCAAGGTGCCTTCCAAGCCAAACCATTCCATGATTCCATGGTTCTGTGATCTCAGCTGAGCCTCTGGATCCACACCTGGCATCTTGCACATGCTCCTGGCTCCCCAGGGACTCCTTTGTGCTCCTCAGGGACACCCCTGTACTCCCCAGGGACACCCCTGTGCTCCCCAGGGACCCCTGTGCTCCCCAATGACACCTCTGTGCTCCCCAGGGACCCCTGTGCTCCCCAGTGACACCCCTGTGTTCTCCAGGGACCCCTGTGCTCCTCAGGGACACGCCTGTGCTCCCCAGGGACACCCCTGTACTCCTCAGGGACCCCTGTGCTCCCCAGGGACCCCTGTGCTCCCCAGTGACACCTCTGTGCTCCCCAGGGACCCCTGTGCTCCCCAGGGACCCCTGTGCTCCTCAGGGACACCCCTGTACTCCCCAGGGACACCTCTGTACTCCTCAGGGACACCCCTGTACTCCCCAGGGACACCCCTGTACTCCTCAGGGACACCCCTGTACTCCCCAGGGACCCCTGTGCTCCCCAGTGACACCTCTGTACTCTGTACACAGGACACTCTGTACACAGGATACTCCTGTCCTCTCCAGGGACCCCTGTGTTCCCCAGTGACACCCCTGTGCTCCCCAGGGACACCTCTGTGCTCCCCAGTGACACCTCTGTGCTCCTCAGCAACACCCCTGCCTTCCCTCTCCTGTGTTCTCCAAACCACAGTGGACAGCCGAAGCTGCTCCTTTCCATCGAGCTGCCTCATCCTCATCCTCATCCTCACCCTCACTCTCATCCTCACCCTCCCGAGGCCCCAGCTCCCAAAGCTCCCACCTCGCGCTGGTTTCTTCCTTCGTTTCTCTGCCAGGGCTTTGAGCCCCCAGGAGAGCTGGGCAGGGCAGTGTCCCTGCTGGGGAAGGACAGCCGGGCAGGGCAGTGTCCCTGCTGGGGAAGCAGAGCTGGGCAGGGCAGTGTCCCTGCTGTGCCACTGCTGCCCAGGAGTGTCCCCAAGCTCTCCTCATGGGAATGTCCCCGAGCTCACTTGGTGCTGCCCAGGAATGTCCTCAAGCTCACCTGGTGCTGGCACAGAAATGTCCCCGAATTCTCCTGGTGCTGCCTGGGAATGTCCCTGAGCTCACCTCAGAGCTCTGGGACACAGAAGGCGCTTCCTTCCCAGGAACTCTGGCACTCAGGAGCTCAAGCAGGAGGTCCCTTCCCCAGGAGCTCAGGCAGGCACTCCTTGGGAGCCCTGGCACTCAGGAGCTGAGACCAGGCCCAGGGCAGCTCCTCAGCTCTGCCCGGCTCAGCTCTGCCCGGCTCAGCTCTGCCCAGCTCAGCTCTGGCCAGCCCCTCGGCTCTGCCCAGCTCAGCTCTGCCCGGCTCAGCTCTGCCCGGCTCAGCTCTGCCCAGCCCCTGGGCTCTGCCCGGCTCAGCTCTGCCCAGCTCAGCTCTGCCCGGCTCAGCTCTGCCCAGCTCAGCTCTGGCCAGCCCCTCGGCTCTGCCCAGCTCAGCTCTGCCCGGCTCAGCTCTGCCCAGCTCAGCTCTGCCCAGCTCAGCTCTGCCCAGCTCAGCTCTGCCCGGCTCAGCTCTGCCCAGCTCCTGGGCTCTGCCCAGCTCAGCTCTGCCCAGCCCCTCGGCTCTGCCCGGCTCAGCTCTGCCCGGCTCAGCTCTGCCCAGCTCCTGGGCTCTGCCCAGCTCAGCTCTGCCCAGCCCCTCAGCTCTGCCCAGCTCAGCTCTGCCCGGCCCCTCAGCTCTGCCCAGCCCCTCGGCTCTGCCCAGCTCAGCTCTGCCCAGCTCAGCTCTGCCCAGCCCCTCTGCTCTGCCCAGCTCAGCTCTGCCCAGCTCCTGGGCTCTGCCCAGCTCAGCTCTGCCCAGCTCAGCTCTGCCCGGCTCAGCTCTGCCCAGCTCAGCTCTGCCCAGCTCAGCTCTGCCCGGCTCAGCTCTGCCCGGCTCAGCTCTGCCCAGCTCAGCTCTGCCCGGCTCAGCTCTGCCCGGCTCCTGGGCTCTGCCCGGCCCCTGGGCTCTGCCTAGCTCAGCTCTGCCCGGCTCCTGGGCTCTGCCTAGCTCAGCTCTGCCTGGCTCAGCTCTGCCCAGCTCAGCTCTGCCCAGCTCAGCTCTGCCCGGCTCAGCTCTGCCCAGCTCAGCTCTGCCCGGCCCCTGGGCTCCTCGGTGGCCTCTGTGACAGCGCACAGGGTCTCTCTGCTGCTCTCCCTGCACCCCGAGGAGCTGGTGCACAGAGCCCAGGCCCAGCTGTGCTCTGTATTTCCATTTCTGACGGGCCCCGGGGAGGGAGGTGCCAGCCCTGGATGGCAGGCCTGGCTGGAGAGAGCCATCCCCTCCTGCCCACGACACACACACTGACAGGGAGAGCAGGATGATGAATGGCCCAGCTTCCCCGCTGCAGGAGCCTCTTCATTAACTGCTCCACTGCCTTTTCCCTTTCCTCTTTGATTTTCTCCTCTGGCTCTGAGCATGTCTGGCTGCCAGCAGCTCCATGTGCCCAGGGCGTGCTGCCTGCCTGAGGCTGGGTGCTCCCGTTCCAGGTGTCTGTCCCCCTCATCTCCCCCAGCCCAGGATGCTGCAGGAAGGGAGAAAAATAAAAGGGAAGAGAAAGTTTAAAATTAAAAAAAAAAAAAAAAAAGTATGAGAAAATAAAAGGAATTGTTCAAAAATCATTTGGCAGCACAGGGTGGGTTGTAGGAGTGTCCTGTGCAGGGCAGCAGCTGGGCTGGGTGATCCTGGTGGATCCAGCTCAGGGCATTCTGTGGTTTTACAGTTTACATCAGCAGCTGGGCTGGGTGATCCTGGTGGATCCAGCTCAGGGCATTCTGTGGTTTTACAGTTTACATCAGCAGCTGGGCTGGGTGATCCTGGTGGATCCAGCTCAGGATGTTCTGTGGTTTTACAGTTTACATCAGCAGTGCCACCTTGTCCTGCACCCCGGGGGCCAGGGCCTGCCTGGGCCAGGACGCCACAGCAGACTGGGCAGACTGGGGCACGTCCCAGCTCGGGCTCCAGGGAGCCAAGGAGGAAACTTCTTGTGCTGAGGTGGCTTCCCCAGAGTGGCCCAGGAGAGCCTCACCTGATGCAGCCCCTGGGAGCCACCGGGACCCCCCTGTGTCCCCCCAGGCACCTGGCCCTGCTCCGTGCCCCTCCTCAGCCCTGGGCACAGCTGAGGGGCCCAGGCCTGTCGCCAGTCCCTGCTGTGGGGCAGCACAGGTGGGACAGGAGGACTGGAGACTGTCTGACATCTGAGGGGAGCCACGGCCTGGAAAGGGGGAGTTGTGGTTGTGATATTTTATGAAAATCCCTTTGCTGGGATTTTCTTCTCCTGAGAAGCTGGAGGGCCTCAGCTCCAAGTGTGAACAATTTGTGATCTGCTGCTGTGGGATGCAGCAGGTGCTTCCTCCATTGCTCAGTGTGGGATGTTTCTGCTTGGTGGCCAATCCAGGGGGCAGCAGCTCTCGGACTCTCTGGGAGTCACAGAACTTTGTTATCCATTCCTTTCTATTCCTGTCTCGCCTTCTGATGAATCTTTCTCTCTGTTCTTTGTAGTACAGTTATAGTGTGGTCTTTTTTAATGTAATATATATCATAATATAATAAACCAGCCTTCTGAAATGGAGTCAAGATCTCCCCTTCACCAAATCCTAACTGCCCTGAAGACCCACAGCAATAGGGAGTCAAGGTGTGGAGAGGGGAACCAAGGCAGGGAGACAGGGACAACACCTGCCTGAGGTCAGGAGATCCGGAACAGCCTCAGTGCTGGGCAACAGAGACCCCAGAGTGGCCAGGGGGTGCAGGCACAGAATCCTGGGATGGGTTGGGTGGAAGGGACCTTAAAACCTGTCCAGTGCCACCCCTGCCATGGGCAGGGACACCTCCCACTGCCCCAGGCTGCTCCCAATGTCCAGCCTGGCCTGGGGCACTGCCAGGGATCCAGGGGCAGCCCCAGCTGCTCTGGGAATTCCAGCCCAGCCCCTGCCCACCCTCCCAGCCAGCAATTCCTTGCCAAGATCCCAGCCCAATCCCCCCTTTCCCAGTGGCAGCCATTCCCTGGCTCCTGTCCCTCTGTCCCTTGTCCCCAGTCCCTCTGCAGCTCTCCTGGAGCCCCTGCAGGCCCTGCCAGGGGCTCTGAGCTCTGCCTGGAGCCTTCCCTTCTCCAGGGGAGCATTCCCAGCCCTGCCAGCCTTTCACATATTCCATCTGGTAAAGGAGAGCTGCGCAGGGACGAGGGGAGCTCCCCAGGAGCGCTCAGCAGCGCTCCCGCCCAGCGGGCGGGTCAATGGGTTTGTGAGTGACGGGGCAGGGGAGGAAGATGAAGGAGAAGAGCGCGCTGGAGGACGCGGTCCTGGCAATCCCGCACTCGGAGGAGGCTGAGCAGAGGGTTCGCGGCCATCTGCGGCCATCTGCTGCCACCTGCTGCCACCTGCTGCCACCTGCTGCCACCTGGGCACCCAAAGCCCTCCCGGACCCCAAAGCCGAGCCCTGCCGGGCCCTCGGACCGCGGGCCACAGTGGGTGTGGCAGGATGGACACACCCAGCGGCACACCTGGGCACACCTGGGCACACCTGGGCACACCCGGGCCGGCAGAGCATCGAGCCCTGAACACATCCCACATCCCTGCCCGAGCAGAGACCCAGAGGGATGGGAAGGGATGGGATAATGGGATGGGAGGGGATAATGGGATGGGATGGGATAATGGGATGGGATGGGATAATGGGATGGGATGGGATGGGATAATGGGATGGGATGGGATGGGATAATGGGATGGGATAATGGGATGGGATGGGATGGGATGGGATAGGATGGGATGGGATGGGATAATGGGATGGGATGGGATGGGATGGGATGGGATGGGATAATGGGATGGGATGGGATGGGATGGGATAATGGGATGGCATGGGATGGGATGGGATGGGATAATAGGATGGGATGGGATAATGGGATGGGATGGGATGGGATAATGGGATGGGATGGGATGGGATAATGGGATGGCATGGGATGGGATAATGGGATGGGATGGGATGGGATGGGATGGGATGGGATGGGATAATGGGATGGGATAATGGGATGGGATGGGATGGGATGGGATGGGATGGGATGGGATGGGATAATGGGATGGCATGGGATGGGATGGGATAATGGGATGGCATGGGATGGGATGGGATGGGATAATAGGATGGGATGGGATAATGGGATGGGATGGGATGGGATAATGGGATGGGATGGGATGGGATAATGGGATGGGATGGGATGGGATGGGGATGGGATAATGGGATGGGATGGGATAATGGGACAGGACAGGATGGGATGGGATGGGATGGGATGATGGGATGGGATGAGATGGGATGGGAGGGGATGGGATGGGACAGGGTGGGCAGAGCCCTGGAGATGCCCTGGTGTCTGAAGGCTCAGGGGATAGGGAGCAAGAAAAGAGCCAGAGGAGCCAGGGGGCTTTTCAAAGTCTTTGTTGTCATCTCAGACCCTGATCGAGCCGCAGGTCAAGTCACAGGAAAGTGGCACAAACTGTGCAGGTCAACAGCACCTTGGATGGAGGGTTGGGGAGCCCTTCCAAGAGTCCCTTTGTCAAACCTCACAACAGCCCTGCGAGGTAGGAAACACCCCCAGGGGGGACTGAGGCACAGAGAAGTGCAGTGGCTTGGCCAAGGCTCGGGACAAGCCAAGGCACGGGCAGGAGTTTCCCTGCTCTTGTTCCCGGCTCATGGCTCCTTCCCCCTGGAGTGTGAGCGGCTCCCGGAGCCTCTGCTGGGCTTGGCCCAGGAGCAGGGAACAGGCAGCGTTGTGAGGGCTCCCGAGCCCCTCAGAAGCACCCTGGAAAGCAGCTGCCACCAGCACTGGGGGCATTCAGACATTCCCAGACAGTTTCTCCTTCCAGGTGACCCCAGGACCGTCACCGCTTTTCCTTGTGCAATGGGACAGGAGGCCGGGAGGAGCCTGAGAACTTGGATCCTTCATGGAAATGTGCCAGCCCTGCGTGGCCCAGCCCAAACTGGGCACCAGGTTTCTGTCAGGCAAACGCCCCCCCAGACGGTGCCCAGCATGGAGCTGTGCTGGCAGCAGCTGGGGGCTCGCAGGCCTGGAGGAGGAGGAGGAGGAGGTAGCTGCAAGGACATCACGCTGTCACCAGCATCTTCCATCGGTGGGAACGTTCACTTCCCCCAGTCAGCCCTTCCCAGCCCGCGTGCAGTGTCCAAAGAACTGAAGCTGGCAGGGAAATCGGCCAGGAAGCAGTGCCAAGAGCCGTGGTGGGATCCCAGTCATGGAAACCCCACCTCAACCAGCCCCTGGTCCAGCCGTGGCGCCAATGTCCCCTCTCCACCCACCACTACAGTTTGTGTGCTGAATACAAATTCTGTCTTACAAAAATAGTCCTCTGGTATCAAAAGGGTTACTAAAACAGGAGGAACGGGCGAGCCCTGTGGCCACAGCAGTGCAAATCAGGAGAGCCAGCTCAGGAAGGGTGGGCCAGGTGTCCTGGGGCTGTCACTTCTTTGAGGAGAAGGAGGTGGATTGGACCTTGATGGCTGGGACTGGCCTGGAGCAAGAGGAAAGAGAAAGGAGACAACTGGTTTGAGTGCAGGCCCCAGACAGCCACCAGCTGCACCACCACCTTCCCCAGCTCAGGAACTCCTCCGTGGACACGGCCCCAAGGCTGTCAGGAGTGATCCCTGGAGCCTCCCCTGCCCACACCCAGGGCAGTCAGCAGTGCAGGAGAGCCGGGGTGGCACCGTCAAGGACTTGGACCTTATCTCCCAACTCCAAACAAAACCCACATCCTCATTCCCTGGGACACAGGTGCCGTGTTGGAGTGCCCAGAGGGACCACGTCCTGCCCACCCAGGAGCCCCTGGGGAGGGGGATTGATCCCCATTTCCCAGCCCGGTGCAAAGCCACCCCAGCAAGGGGTCTGGAAATGCCCTCCACTCACCTTTGAGGTGGCATCGGTCTGCAGGAGGGAAGATGAGAGAGCATCAGCGTCACCCCTTCACTCCCTCACCCCCAGCAGCCCCCCAGCTCCCTCCAGGCTCCGGGCTGGCAGGCCAGGGGCACTCCCGAGGGGTGGCATCCCCCTTACCCAGGCACCTTCCACCACCCAGCCTTGGCCTCTCCGTGGAGCTGCTGCAGCCCTCTGGGGTGTGTCCCACGGGACCCCCGGTGCCCCCAGCAGCCCCCCCAGCTCTGGGGACACCCAGCTCCTCCCCACTCACTTTAGCGGCCTCGTGGGGTGGCTGGAGCCACTCGTCCCCGGCACCTTGAAGTTGGAGGGAGGGACCATGACCAGCAGGGTCTGTCCGTGCGCGGGGGGCAGCTCCTTGGCCAGCAGGGGACTCCCCGGCAGCGGCCGGCGCGGGGCTTGCTGCTTTGGGGCCACCTGGCATCGCAGAGGACACAGACAGAATCCTTAGAGGAACATCCAGGGAGCCCCCACAGACCTCCCTCCCCCTGCAGGGCTGAGATGCTTCAAAGCACAGGACACCCAAAAAGCCTTAAACCACCCTCAGATCTGATGGGCTTCCTGTCACCACGACATTTGTGTGAAAATCCTTTGCTAGGATTTTCTTCTCCTGAGGATCTGAGGGGCCTCGGAAAGAAATGGAAACAATGACTGTCTGCTGCTGTGGAATGCAGTAGGTGCTGCCTTGGTTGGTCCATGGAGGTGTTTCTAATTAATGACCAATCAAGGATGCAGCTGGCTCAGGCTCTGCTCAGTCACAGCCTTTGTTATTCATTCCTTTCTGTTCCTGTCCAGCCTTCTGATGGATCCTTTCTCTCTATTTTTTTAGTGTAGTTTTAGTGTAGCATTTTTAATATGATATATATGATAGTATAATAAATCAGCTTTCTGGAACACGGAGTCCAGATTCTCATCTCTTCCCCCGTCCTGGGACCCTGCGAATCACCACAACAGCTTCCTGCCATGTCAGCAGAGCTCCAGCGCCCAGGGGGCTGAGACAGCCCCTGCACAGAGCCCAGCCTGAAGCCAGGGAGCTTCCCTGCTCTGGGAGGGACAGAGCCGAGCAGAGCTCACCTGGGGGCTCCTCACAGGGCTCACCTGGGGGCTGTGAGCAGAGCTCACCTGGGGGCTCTGAGCAGGGCTCACCTGGGGGCTGTGAGCAGGGCTCACCTGGGGGCTACTCCTCATCTGGGGGCTCCTCACAGAGCTCACCTGGGGGCTCCTCCTCACCTGGGGGCTCTGAGCAGAGCTCACCTGGGGGCTGCGAGCAGGGCTCACCTGGGGGCTCTGAGCAGAGCTCACCTGGGGGCTCTGAGCAGGGATCACCTGGGGGCTCTGAACAGAGCTCACCTGGGGGCTCCTCCTCACCTGGGGGCTCTGAGCAGAGCTCACCTGGGGGCTCCTCCTCACCTGGGGGCTCTGAGCAGGGCTCACCTGGGGGCTCCTCACGGGGCTGCAGGGAAGAGGTTTCTTCGGAGGCGGGAGCTTGGCCTGGGAGGCGCCGGCTTTGGGGGGGAGCAGGGGCGATTTGGTGGCTGGGGGAGGGGGGCCTGGCGGGTTTGGGGTCCCGGGGGCGGGGGGGGATGGAGCGGGGGGCCGGGCGAAGGGGGTGCACGACGTTGATGGGCTGAGAGCCGGGCTGGGCAGCGCCGGGGCTGGGCAGGAACGCGCTCCGTGGGCTCTGCTGCGAGGAGAGAGGGAGAAAACACAGCTGGGGCAGCGTCCGTGGGCTACCTTCTGCCGGGGCTGAGCAGCAGTGTCCCCTCCTGGCTGGCTTCTGGGGAGCTGCAGGAGCTGCAGGAGCTCGGAGCACTTCCTGGGACCGCCGCTGCCACCAGCCCCCCCCAAAAGCTGAACAGGTTCAGTGCTGAGCCTGGCAGCGTTGAGGGCTGGATTGGATGGGCTCAGATATGGACATGAGAGGGCATTTCCAGCCCTCCTGATCCTGTGATCCCGTGTTTGCTCCCCACTAACCCCACGGGAACGCACAGGGATGAGGAAGGAGCTGCAGAGCCAGGGCGGGGTCAGCTCTGCTGAATGCTCGCCAGATTTCCAGCAGGGGGGAGACATCGTCCAAAAATCCTGAATTCCTCATAAATTCAGCCCTGGTGCTCAAAAAGCAACAGTGCAGGTTCAAAGTTAGAAATTCACTGAAGTGTGATGCAGGATAAGTAAAAGAACTGGAAAATGAGGGAATACCCAAATGAAGGAATAACCGAACCTGCAGGAACCAAGAGCAGTGACACGAGGAGGAAGAACAGGACACCACAAATCAAACTACAAAGCCAAAAACCAATTTTGTTTGAATTTTGGGCTCATTAACATCAGAAAATACCCGCCCTGCCCTCGACACAGGCTGTGATCATCCCTCACTCCCATCTATCCCTTTTCCATATGGGACATTTCCCAGTGGAGGCTCCCGGTGACCACCAGGGGAGTTTGAGCTCAACAAACTCAGCTTTAGGAGGGAAGAGCTCAGTGCACACATGGGGCAGGACCAGCTCAGGGCACCAGGGCTTGCCCAGTGCCTGGGAGCAGGTGGGATATCCACAGGCTTCACATCCCAGCAGGGAATCAAACCTGGCAGCTGAGTTATCCCTGACCCCAGTGAGTTATCCCTGATCCCAGTGAGTTATCCCTGACCTTACTGAGTTGTCCTGACCTTACTGAGTTATCCCTGACCCCACTGAGTTATCACTGACCTTAGTGGGGTGGCTGGAGGCTGAAATGTTCCTCAGGGTGAAAGCAGCTTTGGCATGGGCACTGCTCGACTTCCGACCAATGGACTTGTTCCTGCGGGGAATCAGGGACATGGCCAAGTAAAGTAACCAGGGAAGCACCAGGGGCCTTCAAAACACTGCCCTGTCTCAATAACACCTCATTAACAGATGGTCAGTGTGGGATGGGCAGCAAAAATGGTCAGTGTGTGACAGGGATGGTCAGTGTGTGACAGGCATGGTCAGTGTGTGTGACAGGGATGGTCAGTGTGTGACAGGCATGGTCAGTGTGTGTGACAGGGATGGTCAGTGTGTGACAGGGATGGTCAGTGTGTGTGACAGGGATGGTCAGTGTGTGACAGGCATGGTCAGTGTGTGTGACAGGGATGGTCAGTGTGTGACAGGGATGGTCAGTGTGTGTGACAGGGATGGTCAGTGTGACAGGGATGGTCAGTGTGTGTGACAGGGATGGTCAGTGTGTGTGACAGGGATGGTCAGTGTGACAGGGATGGTCAGTGTGTGTGACAGGGATGGTCAGTGTGTGACAGGGATGGTCAGTGTGTGTGACAGGGATGGTCAGTGTGACAGGGATGGTCAGTGTGTGTGACAGGCATGGTCAGTGTGTGACAGGGATGGTCAGTGTGTGTGGCAGGGATGGTCAGTGTGACAGGGATGGTCAGTGTGTGACAGGGATGGTCAGTGTGACAGGGATGGTCAGTGTGTGACAGGGATGGTCAGTGTGACAGGGATGGTCAGTGTGTGACAGGCATGGTCAGTGTGTGTGACAGGCATGGTCAGTGTGTGACAGGCATGGTCAGTGTGTGACAGGCATGGTCAGTGTGTGGCAGGGATGGTCAGTGTGTGACAGGGATGGTCAGTGTGTGTGACAGGCATGGTCAGTGTGTGACAGGGATGGTCAGTGTGTGTGACAGGGATGGTCAGTGTGTGATGGACAGCAGGGATGGTCAGTGTGGCAGGGATGGTCAGTGTGTGACAGGCATGGTCAGTGTGTGGCAGGGATGGTCAGTGTGTTACAGGCATGGTCAGTGTGTGACAGGGATGGTCAGTGTGTGACGGGCAGCCTGCAAGGAATGAGAATTGTCCCTGATACCAGGCCACCTCCAGCGCTCCCTGGGCTGTCCTGCCCAGAGGAGCATTCCTGTCCTGGGCTCAGGGAATTGCTGGGAGCCTGCCTTTCCCAGGCCAGCCTGTGCAGGCTCCAGAGCGGGTCTCAGCCCGGAGCAGGGGCTGTGCACGCCCAGCTCCCCCAGCCCGCTGCCAGGCTGCCTGGAACCAGCCCCGACTGCACGGGGTGCTGGCAGGGAAGGGTTGGGGTGCCCACGCACCTGCAGGCGCCGTGGCCCCTGTGCCTGCCCTCCTGGAGCCACCTGCTGAGCAGCGAGTTCTCCTGCCGGTACCAGTAGTAGATGCTCAGCGTCAGGGCGGGCAGCAGGAACAGGGAGATGACGACCAGGGCGATCAGGATGGACTCGTGGGCTGCCAGGGCAAGCACAGGGACCAGTGAGGGGCTGGGGCAGCCACCAGGCCTGGCTCGATGGACGCGGTGACCCCATCTGCCCACTCCCGGCCAGCCCAGCTGGAGACATCCCTGCTGCTCCCAGCTCCAGGAAGGGAACAGCCCTCAGTGGCCTCGGATGGCAATGGGGGGCCACCAACCAGCCAGAGCTGGGCACAGACTCTCCCGTGGCACCGCTGCAGCCCAGGAGCCCCTCGGGGCACCGGGGACGAGCTGTGACTCACTGTGGCTCTGCACGGGGCCGCTGTCCACGCTGCCACCCAGGCCTGGCTTCTCGCAGAACGGGGGGGCCCAGCCGGGGTCACAGTGACAGTTCTTGTTGCTGTTGCACACCTGGGGACAGAGGAGAGGGCTGGGGTGTGTGGCAGTGATGGTCCATAGGGCAGGAGTGAACTGATGGGGACACAAGTCTGGGCTGAAGGAGCTTCACCCCTGACAATGCTTCCCCTTGGACATCACAGAATCCTGGGATGGGTTGGGTGGGAAGGACCTTAAAGCTTCTCTAGTGCCACCCCTGCCATGGCAGGGACACCTCCCACTGTCCCAGGTGCTCCCAGGTCCAGCCTGGCCTTGGGCACTGCCAGGGATGCAGGGGCAGCCCCAGCTGCTCTGGGCACCTGTGCCAGGGCCTCACACCTCCCAGGGAGGAATTCCTGATTCCCAGTATCCCATCTGCATCTCTTCTCTCAGTTTGAAGCCATTCCCCCTGCTCCTGTCACTATCTGCCCATGTAAAACATCACCCTCCCTCTTCTCTGTAAGCCCCTTTCAGTGCTGAAGGTGCCAGAAGGTCTCCCCGGAACCTTCTCGTCTCCAGGCTGACCACCCCCAGCTCTGAGAGCCTCAACCACGCTGGGCAGAACAGAAGGGGAGGTGTGGATGTTTTACCTGTCACAAAGGGTAAATCACATGTTTTACCTGTCACAAAGGGGCAAATCAGATGTTTTACCTGCCACAAAGGGTAAATCAGATGTTTTACCTGCCACAAAGGGTAAATCAGATGTTTTACCTGTCACAAAGGTTAAATCAGATGTTTTATCTGCCACATCCAGAACCCAGCAGTTTCTGTTGCCTCATCTGACAAAGCCCTGCACTCCACAGAGCTCAAACCTCTCTAGCTTTGCAGCTTTGGAGAGCAGTGTCCTCCCACTCCCTGAACCACTTCCCTGCCTTTCTGCTGTCCCAGTTCTCCTTCCAACTCTTGTTTTGCTCTCAGGGGGACCAGGCACCTGCTCTGAGCTCCAAACACTCTCCAGCTCAAATCAGACCCTGGTCCAAGTTCTGCAGATGGTCCTTACAGCACAAACAACCTTCTTCCTCTCACTGGGACACGGGTGAGCAAAGGTCCCAGCCCAGCCCCACCTGGGACAGGTCTGGAAGGCAGAAATCCCTGGGTCCCGGGGCCCATCCCTGTGGGAGATGCTTGGTGTGGCTCCGAGCCCTGGCCCTGATGGCAGGAGCTGCCTGCAGGGGCTCACCCCGTGGCCGTGGCAGCGGGACACGCACTTCTCCAGCTCAAACAGGGACACGTTCTGGCACCGCCGGTCCTTGCACACCTGGAGGGACACGAGGGGCTGGGGTCACACAGGGACCCGGCAGAGGGACTGCTGGGGGTTCTCCAAAGGACTGGACTCTTGGAAAATGCAGAGTGGTGAAACAGCATGGTTCCAGCCAAGGGATTCCACTCCCAGCCCCCATCCAGAGCCCAGCCATCCCCACTCCCAGCCCCCTCCACACACAGCCCACCTGCCAGCTCCTGGAGAAACCATTTCCCATTTGGCCCTAACACCCAGGCACTGGCCAAAATAAACAATGCTGGGTTTCAAAACCGGCCGTATTTCCCCATGAAAATGTCACCGCTTTGGCCTTCCCAAAGAAAATTTCACTGTTAAAATGCCAAAGAGGGAAGGCAGTGTCTCCACAGCCAACTCTCCCTGGAGCACACCCCTCCTTGCCTGCCCTCCAGCAGCCTCTGCCCTCTCTCAGCTCAACTGGCCCGCTCCGGAGCCTGGGAGATGCAGGGGCTGCAGAGACCAATGCCCAGCTAGCGTGGATTTGTCACGTTGATTCCTGGCAGAGATTGCCTGTTTCCTCTGGGAAACAATCTCTTCATGGGAGCAAGCCTCAGTCAAACCCTGGGGCAATTCCCGCGGGGGTTGCTCCACTCTGAGCCGATTTGGTGACGGAGCTTGGAGGGCAGAGAGAACAATGTGGTGGCCTAAACGTGACTGAGTATCTGGTGATGCCCACAAATGCCCCGGCAGAGAAGAATCTGGTGCCCTACAAACACCTGGTGGCAGCAGCTGAGGTGTCACCAGACAACGTCTGCAGGTGTGCCAGGAACCACTGCAGGGCCCGGCTGCGACACGGGAGAGCCATGTGCAGCCAGGGATGTAGGAAAGGCATTCTGTGCTGTTCTTGGGAGCCAGCTAAGGCTTCCCAAAGATAAGGAAAGCCCCTTATCTCTCCTGAGGAAGACATGATGAAGGAAAGTTAAGAGATAGGGACTCTAGCTGGCACACAGAACGACGTTGCTCCTTGTCCACCTGTTAAGAACTCTGTTTCTTTCTTGCTACCAATGGGCAATGTATGTATGTGTTGAGTAAATGCAAATATCGTGGAGAAGTATAAAAGTAACCTGTACTCTAATAAACTCTCTTATGCACCCTTCCGATGGAGTCGCGGCACTTGCTCCGTGTCACCCTGTACAGCGACGTGGAGAAGGTGTCCCTCAGCAGAGGCCAGGGCAGGAGGGGGCACTCACCATCCCATCCCCGCACTTGGTGCCCGTCAGCACCAGCCCCGGGTCGGACAGGTCCTCCTGGTCGTCCTTGGCGCTGTAGACGAAGGTGCCCCGGCACTTGACCTCGCGGCCCTTGAGGCGGATCGTGGTGTCGATGGACACCGTGTTGGTGCCCTGCGGCTTCTTGGCAGAGCTCTGGCACTGGATCTTCCCACACATGGCATCCCTGCAGCGGGCACAGGCAGAGCTGGGACAGGGGGCAGCGGCCCCCTCAGCCCCCAGCGCCACCATTTATGGATTTATGGCCCCGCTGGAGAGGCTCAGTGGGTTAAATCATGGACTGCACAGAAATGATGGAGGGAAAGAGCCAGGGACGGAGGCTCTGACATCCCTGGAGTCACTGGGAATGCCGGAGAGCACAGCTCCCTAAATCTGGCACTGGCCCTGATCTCCCGGCAGGCTGGGCTGGGAGCTGCTCCTGGTGGGACAGCAGAACCACCGGGTCGCTTAGGCTGGACAAGACCTCAGGATCAGCAAGTCCCAGCTCCCAGCAGCGATGGGGACAGAGCCCAGGAGGACCTGGTGGCTTCCTCGGGTACAAGACAGGGCTGCTGCCCAGGGGTGGGGCACTCCCAGTGGCGTGGC